>NC_057864.1:175413370-175715486 GCF_019393635.1 Dromiciops gliroides | reverse complement strand
GAAGCTTAAGGGAAATAACATACACAAATGATTAAATACAAAATATAGAATACAATATGTTTTTATTGGTAGGGGGAGCATTAACATCTGTGAGAATCAAGAAAGTTTCTAGGAAGAGGTGGCATTTGAGGGAAACTGTGAGGGAAACTATAAATACCAACAAGTAGAAATGAGGAGAGAGAACATTTTATGTATAAAGACAGTCTGCGCAAAAAAAAAAAAAAAAAGAGTAGAAGTGAAATAGTTCCCTGCCTCAAAGCAGGGAACTCCAGCAGTTCCAGGTACTGGTAATGCCATTCCTGAATGTTTTCACTTTAGGTTTGCACTCAAGAGATGGCCCTTGAATTCTTTCTATTTTTTAAATTTCCCTTCTAATCTTTATAATTCTTAACAGTATTTTAGAATGACTTCTTAAAATATAATACCTAGAAAAGGCAGCTATGTAACCTAATGAGAAGAACATGTATCATGAATTCAGGAAGACCTGAATTTAAATCGCAGATATTCTCTACCTTGTGTGCAAGCTGTGCGACCTTTGGCAAGTCACTTAACCTTTTTTTCTCCTTCCATTTTGTCAGCTGTAAAATGGAGATAACAAGAGCCCCTAGCTCATAGGATTGTCATGAGTATTAAAGGAGATAATATCTGTAAAGCATTTAATACAGTGCCTAACACATAGTAGGTAGAGTTAGCAATTGTTTCCTTCTACTTCCACTCCTCAATTGTTGTGCATGTGTTATTGTCTGTATTAAATCTGATGATTCTTACATTATCTCTCCTTGACTTCACTTCCGGGTCAGTCCTTTTTAACAGTCTATAACTCACCCGACCTTTTAACTTTTCAGTCCTTTAAGTTTGTATTACTGTCTCAGTGTCCTGTTATCAAATCATTTGAATATCATTTACTCCATCCATATTTACAGGGAATCAACTATTTGGAACACATGCTTTAAAACCTTCTTCTTAAGTTATTTATTCTCTTACCATTTTTCCCCTTGAGTGTTCTAATTTTATTCATTTTGATCAAATCAAGTCAATAAACATGAAGCACAAATGCTTAATGCAGCTACTATATGTTAGGCACTCTTCTAAGTCTTTCTTTTATTCCTTCTACTCTTAGATTCCTTGTGGTCAAGACATGCCTTTGAAGAATAATTTTTTTTAGTTTCTTTTTCTTAAGTTGTTTTCATCCATTTTCTTTCACAATCTAATATGGAAATATTTTGCATGACAATGCATGTATAACATATTGAATTGCTTGCATCCTTAAGAGGTTAGATGGGCAGGAAGGGAGGAAGAGAATTTGGAACACAATTTTTTTTTTTTGGTGAGGCAATTGGGGTTAAGTGACTTGCCCAGGGTCACACAGCTAGTAAGTGTTAAGTGTCTGAGGTCAAATTTGAACTCAGGTACTACTGAATCCAGGGCCAGTGCTCTATCCACTGCACCATCTAGTTGCCCCTGGAAGACAAAATTTTAAAAATTGACATTAAAATTGTTTTTATATGTAATTGGGGAAAAAATAAATTTCTAAATAAATGAGAAAAAACAATGCACTTAAGGAAAAAAATAATAAAGAATTTACCATCTTCCCTATTACTGCATCCCAGAGTACTCTAGGTCTTGCCATATGGCCTGCCTCCATGCCCTCCACATGCTCATCAATGACATCTGGACCTGCTGATATAATCTAAGGAGACAGGCATGTTGTCCTCCCTGCCTCAGCATCATTAAGATTCCCAGGCCTTTCCATTTTCCCTGCAACTGAAGTTTATTTTAGACATTGTCCCTCAAATCAGCAAATGCATTTTTCAGAAAAAAAGTTTCCTCTTTTTTGGGGGATTTGTTTTTCTATTTATATCTTGACCACTTAGCATAATATACTAGGCACATAGCACTTAATACAATAATGTTTGTTCATTCATTTATTGATAATTGCTTCATATTTTGCCCTTTTAATTCTTTGCTGAGAAATTTCTGTGGTATCTCTTACCACCATAATATCTTGGTGCTGCCTATGCTCCAAGGTCTCCCAACATTTTACTTCGCTGGGACAAGTTGCAGAGTATCTTTTGATGTAGCCAAAGAATGACAGCCACAGCAAAGAATGAACAGTAAGCACCCAAAGGTGTGTGCTTATCTCACTGGAAGTAAGGAAAGAATGGCATGGCATAGCACATAGCCCAAGATCTTTTCAATTCTCTGACTTTCAGTGTCTATATGCTTTCAAATATTTTCCATTTTCTTCCCCAGTTCCATTTTAGCACCTCCCAGATGGATAAGAGACAATTAGAATTACCTAATGCACTCATTTTTCATGGGACATGAAAAAGCAATTCAACTCCATATTCAATCCATAACTCAAAGGTCACATCATACCTGCTTTGCTTTGCTGTTATATCCCCGTGCTGCAGATCTTGAAAATTATCCTCTTTCCATTGCAAATATAGAGAATTTCAGAAAATGTGAAGTAGATGCTTAAGATAAATTCCCTTAAGTAAACCCCATTTTGAGGGCATTTTTTTAACGTTCCAAATCTCCTCTTAAATTCTTCTTCAGAAGGCCCAAATAACTGTACTAAGATGATTAGCTGCTCTCATTTGATTAAGTTTTAAATCTGCCAAAACTCAGTTTCTCTTATGTCAAAGGTTCTCTCATACTTACTGTGTAGTATGACAAAATAGAAATCCTTATATCTTCTATGCCTTTATTCTTTTGTGTTTTGCAACAAACACTTCCATTGAGGAAGCAATGGTTTGATTCTGGCTAGAGTCAGTTTAGACATTATGACATCATAAAGCTGACACAGTAGCTCCCCAGGCTTTCCTCTTGACTATATGATTTTCAGAGAGTCAGTCTTTTGGGCTCCTGAGAAAAACAAACACTTTATGCCTGTTACAACCTTTTATGATGCCCATTTCTTGGGTTAACAGAATCCGATAAATTGACAAATTTATATATATTATTTGCTATGGGGACCTTTGAACTACTAGTTTAGGCATCTGTGATTAAGCTATTTGCTCTAGGTAATGGTTTAGTGCTCTGTGAATCAGGAATGAAAGACTTAAATGCAATTCAAAAGGATAATAGGTTTGAATTAGAGGTTCCAGCTGAGTTGTTCTTTTTTAGGGCTTACTCACCAGTGCAAGAAGGGTTTAAATTTCAGGATTCTGCAGAACATTAAGTTTAACCCAACAGATTTTGAGATCAGAGAAAATGATGACTGGGAACCATTTCCCAACTGCTGCTTCTCATGATTTTCCATCCTCAAAGAAGGTTTTACTTCCAATCCATATACTAGATTATTATTTTCCATTCTCCAGGCTCTCTCTCGAGAATTCACTTCCATGTCGCTTAATACCTTTCTTCCATATCATAAATATCTATAGCCAAAAGTCACTTTTTCCTTATGTTCTATTTCTTCTAGCCTATTTCCAGAATATAAGAGATTATTCAATATCCTTCTTTTACTCCCTCCCCTGCCCCCCAGAAGTTCCCTTCCTTTCTTCCTTTAACCTCCTATGAATATAACTGCAAGTAACATCTCTTACCAAACCAGGTCTGTAACTCTTTCAACAAAGCATAGGCTCATCCAATCATAGATTTAGAGTATAAAGGTAATGAAGTACAGCACCCTCATCTTATAGTTGGAGAAACTGAGGGTTAAATGACTGGCCAAAAGTTATACAGATATTACTACTACAGGCTTCAAATCCAGGTCCCTGAATCCAAATCCAATATTCTTTCTGAGGTTTGCACCTCACTGCTACATAGCAAAACATTTTCTAAAATAATCTCAAAATCTGAGTTTTATTTTAAAGATAAATGCTATAGTGGCTAGAACACTCAACTTGGAGTCAGGAAGACATAAGTTGCAAATCTCCTTCAGACAACTTGTTAGTTATGTGACTCTGGGCAATTTATTTGACCTCCCTGAGACTTGGTTTGTAAAATGGGGGCTCTGGACCCAATAAGTTCTTTTTTGGTTTTAACATCCTAAGATATGATGTCTGATTTGTTCACTACCTTATTCACTGCCCCCCCTCAAAAAAAGCACTGGTTCCCCATTGTCTACTGCAGGGCTTCTTAAACTTTTTCCACTCATGACCCCTTTTTGCCCAAGACATTTTTACACAACCCCAGGCATATAGGTATATAAAATATTATATATATATATATATATATATATATATATATATATATATATGTAACCTTTTACTGTGGGCAAATTTTTCACAACCCCCACATTCAGTTATGTGACCCTATATGGGGTTGTGACCCACAGTTTAAAAAGCTGGGGTCTAGTGAACAAAATCCAAATTACTTAGGAGAATATTCAAAACCCTGAATTCTCTGGTCCAATGCTTTCTTTCTAGCCTTATCTCCTACAGGTTCATGGACATATATCCTTTACTACTGCACTTAATAACTCACTCTCCCCTGAAAATAATCTACAACTTCTCTACTTATCATGTGGTTCCTTTTGCCTAGACCACCAGCATCCATTGATCTATCCTACGTGCCAGGGCCCAACTCCAAGTATAGATAATGCATGAAGACATTCCTGATCCCTACCCCAAATGGATCGTGTTATCCCTAAGAACTCCCATAGATCTTTGGTTCTATCTTCAGGCACTGACTACATGTTGCTTTGCAATATACTTATTTGTGCATTTGTCTTATCTCCCATACTGTGTCTTATTCATTTTTCTTTGTATCTTCAATGACACCTAACACAGTCTCAGTACCCTTCAATGCTTTTAAAATTATAGAATGAATGAGGGGAAGTGTCACAAAACCAAGCAACCAACATGTTAAAACTCCAAAAAGGTTGAGAATAACAGCTAAAAAAAATTCCTGTTTTTTTTTTACATTATCTCTCAAAGATTCCAATGGTAAGAAAGTTTTTTAAAAGTATTATAACCTCATCTTTGAGTTTTTGTTACTTTATTGACCTTTTAAAACAACTGACAATTATTTTCACAAAACACAAGACTTTGTGAAAAATAGTTTGCCAATTCTTATTTCCTGTATGACTAATTCCTCATTTTCTCTCTCCTTCTCCTTCTCTTGTCCCTATCCCTGTCCCTTTCTCCTCTCCTTCCCTCCTCTCCTCTCTCTGTATCTCTCCCCCTACCCCATGATAAATATTCAGTATTAATTTATCTGTGTGTAATCCATTTATACACATGTGCATAATACATACATTAATTTGGCTGTAGAACTATCAGGCTAATATATAAATGTATTGTGTATGTGTTCATGTGTGTGCACATATGTATGTATATGTATGTATGAACTGATATATTACTTAACCTGTTGAATATAAATATGTGTATGTGTATGCATGTATGTTGACTACACATGTGATTTTAATGATATAGAGTACTCTCAGATGAGGAACTCCCTTTGTTGGAGCAAATTGCTAACTCCTTTGCAACTTATCACCTTAGAAAGTTAGCAGGGGCAGCTAGGTGTCACTGGCCCTGGATTCAGGAGGACCTGAGTTCAAATCTGGCCTCATATACTTGATACTTAATAGCTATGTTACCATGGGTAAGTCACTTAAGCCTCATTGCCCCACAAAAAAAAAATACCTAGAGCATTAAGTAGTTAAGTGATTTGTCCAGGCTCACCTAGATAACCAATGTCAGAAGTGAGATTTGATTCTAGGTTTTCCTGATCTCAAAGTCAGCTCTCTATCCACTATATAACACTGTTTATGTACAGGTATATGTACATGCATATGTACATGTGTGTATCATATTTTAGATGTATTGTATATTTATATGTGTGATATTTGTACACAATGCATATGCATGCTGATCTGCATTGCATGTATGTGCACTTGTAAATATATGCAGACAAATATTCTCCAGTAACTGTTAATTTAATGATATTGGGAACATCTAGTGAGGAACTTGCCTCCACCAATGCAGATCCATAACTATACTGCACTTTTTTCTTTAGCGAGCATACAGTTTTGAGAGATTAAGTGACTTGACTATAGTTACACGATCAAAAATGATGGATTTATATGCATGGTTTCCAGTTCCGTATCCAGTATAGCATGTTGTGTATACATAGATCCATATATGTGCATCTATACATATATATGTATGTGCACATACACATATACATACATACATGCTTCAAAATCTTTGGTTTTAGTAGCTTCAGTAGCAGTTTTAGTACCTCAAAACAATACTAGGATGTATGTATGTGTGTGTCTATAACATTATTTACAGCCTGACACTGAAAGTTCTTCTCAATCTAGCACCAGTTCATCTCCCCTAGTTTATTATATATTAATTCACTTTTTGCACTCTCTACAGAAGGGTAACCTGGTCCTCTTGTTGTTCCTTCTACAAGAAAAAAAATTACTCTGGACCCAGTCTCTTTGCAGAAGAAATCACCTCATGAATGGAGCATTCCATTTGCTCACCTCTTCCTCATATAATCAGTAGGTTGTCACCCCTTATGTAAAGCCTTTCCTGATCCTCCAAGTTTCTAGTGCCTCTCTCCTGAAATGACTTTGTATTTTCTTTGTATTTTGCATAAACTTATATGGGCATATTTTATTTCTCTTTACAGATTGTATGCACTTTGAGGACAGGTGCTATTTCATTTTTTTCTTCGTATCCCCAGTCCTCATTTATAATTGTTTTACCTGTTGAAAGGTAACATTTTTTACATTGATTCCAATTCAATGTCCAGCCAAGAGACTTTTATCTATTAAGTGCAGGGTATGCTAGCTACTAGGAAAAGAGTTTAAAATATTAAACAATTCTTATCCTCAACACGATTGAATTCTACTTAAGGAATGCACCTTGAACATAGCTGAGCAAATTCAAACATATACAGACTTAAACAAATCCATTTCAAGAAGGAGAATGACATTGAATACATAGATTTATTTAGTGTTCAAAAGAGAAGAGGCTGAACATTCCAACTGACTCCCTTCCCCTCTTTGCAAACTCAATGCTACTTTCTCCCATCAATGCTGACATGCTCAAATTGTTGTTCTCTTTTGTAGGCTAAGATAACTCAGCTCTCTGCCTACACACTTAGAGCTCCCTCTTCAGGCGCTTACCCATGAGAACTGAATCCAAAGAGAATTTGAAAGAAAGTAAGAGAAGAATTTCCAGTTCTTTAAACAGCTTTCAATTTTTTTTTCCCTGTCTCCTGTGATTTTCTAGGTTCTGATATGGTTTCAGGTTTCGCTTTAGATATGATGAAAACTGTAGGGGCCAAGTTTTAATTGGGGAGTGGTAAGTTAGGCAGCTCACTGTAATATTGGGGCAAGGAAGGAGGCCAACAGCCTCCCTCAAAAACAGAACAGGGCTTATTAACAAGAATGAACTTAAAAACACAAACAAGATCAGTAGAATTAAGGGAAGGGGAAAAATGGGGGAAGCTGCATCTTGTCACTTTCCAGCTTCAAGCTAGAATGGCGAAATTCCTCCCTTCTCCTTCCCAGCAGACCCCAGGCTGACCACACAGAGCCCCAAGCCAACTGGCTGGCAGCCCTGACTGACAGTCACATGATTGCCCTCACTAGGCTTCCAGTCATTATAATTTTGCCAGGCCCATGTAGACGCAGTGAGTGGTGATGATGTGAGGTGCCAGTGCCATGGTGATGGCTACAACCAGTGGGTGGAGCACCATGCTTTTACAGAGGTGGGCGCCTGAGCCCTAGGCCAGTGCACGTGCCAGGTTTTTGAAATTCTAGCCAAAAGTTGGGGTCAAAAAACCCTCAAATAACAATTAATTCTTTACAGTACAAACATACATTTATATCTATACATATATGTATGTATTATATAGGTATACACAGATGTATGTATACCTATATAACAACTATGTGAGTTATGATTTAAGTCCAGACCTTTTAGCAAGAAGTCCAGCATGTATTCTACTACAAGTCACAGCTTCCTTATCAAGATCAAGAGTTTGAATACCACATGGGGCATTTTACTGGTGGAAATGTCCATTTATTTAGAGTCAGATGCCTGCTACATATTACCTGAGTGATCTTAGGTAAATCAAACTCTACATTTCCTTATTTTTAAATTAATAAGATTGGTTAAAGATATGCAAGGACACTTCTGCCTCCAGCTTAGAAGTTCTTGACCTTTAATCTTTGGAGCTTCAAAGGTAGATTTCAGCAAGGCCATAAACATGTATTGGGGAGAAGATTCCATCTTCATTGTTAACACTCTCTAACCACGTGGAACACCTCCACAGGATTTAAATGACTACCAAAGCAGTCCATCACACCAAAAGCTTAAGAATTCCTACTCTTATGGTCTTTCAAACTTGTAGATATGGCAACGTTCTGTGATCAGGATTTTGGAGGTCAAGGAATTTCTTTACAATCCCACAGTTAGTAACTGTCAGGGTGATTTTGAAACCAGATCTTTCTGACTCCATATCCAACATTCTTTTCATGCTACCTCTTAAATACACGTGCATACATGATGCATTCTTATGATATACACACATGCATACATACATGAAGACCTTCATGGATCTCCAGTTAAGAGCCTCTGATTTAAAAATAGAAAGTCCCTTAGAGATCCTCTCGTCCATCCTCCTTGTTTTACAAACAAGAAAATGCAGGATTTGTGAAGTGATAAGGTTTAAGTAGCACAAGGAGTACATAGCAAATCTCTGATTCCAAACACATGGACAACTCTGCTACTCTGATTTCTCAGTAAATTGGCCCATATAGTGTTCAAAGTCTTCAACTTGCTAAGGAAGCAGTGAAATATAGTAGAATGTATATTCTAGGTCAAAGGTCTGGACACTAATCACACCCCAGATACTTATTAGCTGTGTTGCCATGGGTAAGTCTTTTAACTTCTGACAGTTTGTTTCCTCATATTAAAAGTAGATAATTGTATTTGTACCTAACTTTCAGGCTTGCTGTGAAGAACCTGGCTTTATGAACCTTGAAATTCAATATAAATGTGACATGCTATATCTGTAATTAATATCCTATTCTAATTAACTGTGGTAACTGTCTAGGTTAGCATTTTCAAAATTAACTAGAAACTAAGAAAACATAAAGGGGAATGTGAAACTGTGGTTAATGGAATATGGAGACTTCAGCTCTAATAAGTGTATTTGAGACATTTTCCTGTTCTTTAAATGTGTAGGAGACAGAAGCTATATTTGCCAAATGGGTGATGAAAGAAATGTTCATAAATTTCTGTAAAATGGGATTCAATGTAAAATTGACACTTTTTTTACCCACTCAAGTCTAATAATTTCTGTTAGCTAGAAAGAGTCAGGGGAAATAAAACACACCAAGAAGCATCTGGAGATATACAGAGTAGTTCTTCTACTAACTTGAACCCTAACTCCCATGCTCCTATCATTTTCCATGTGTCTCAGGAGAAAAATCACAACCATATATAACACCTTTAGCCTTTTTTCTCCTTTCACTTTTTACTTGTTACAGTAACCAACAAGCTTGTCTTTTTAATATACTAGAAAAGCTTGGATCCAGTTTTCCTACTGACAAGAACCATTAGATACTTAAAATGAGGATTTTCTGAAATTGACAAGAAAGAACCTTTTTCTTTAGGGTGTAGAGTCATAAAAACCATAGTTTTGGTTATGTTAGTTAGACAAATACCTAGGGAGGTTCACTGCTTGGTATGGTTCATTCTTTCCATCCCTGACATGAATTGTACAACTAATAGATTCATTGAGAACCACAATACCTTGTATTATTAAGGAGTCGCCTTCCTTCTTACTTTCCTTCCTTCCTTTCTTCCTTTGTTCCTTCCTCCCTCCCTTCCTTCCTCCCTCCCTTCCTTCCTTCTCACCTTTCTACCTTCCTTCCAAAAAGAACTTGTGACATGAGATGAATTCAAATGCAATGAAGCTCTGCAGCCTGCTAAAAAGTCTAAATGGAATATTATATATGAACCTTCAGAATCAGTACCAAAGTAGTGCTTATGTTGGGGATGTCTTATTTGGTAAATGCATAAATCTCAAAATAAAGAAGAGCTACATTTGGATCTTCTGTGTTGTATTGGTTATATAGTTATGAGCATTGCCCTTGAAGGCAGACAGCTGACATTCTGATTGCTTTTCAGATTGAACGCTTCACCTGCTGTTGGCAAATGTGTTCTCTTATCTTTTGCCCTGTTACTGAACAAACAAACATTGATTTCTGTCTCGCTTTTTTTTTCCTAAAGAAACAACATCCCACAGATATTAGATATGAGCCTGTCTGGTTAGTGAAGGATTTAACTGACTTACATTAAAAAGTAAGAATGTTTTTTATTGTTACATCCTGTTGGTTGTTACTTCTTAGGGTAAAACACACATTTATCTATGGCATATGTATGTATGTATGTGTGTGAATAAATGTGTATATATTTGTACATGTGTACTGTGTACATGTGTGCATGCATGTGTATATACACACATGCATGCATGCATGCTTGTGAGACAGGTGGCACTGGTATACCCACCGAATTATTAATATATAACTTCCCACAGGATTATGGTTTGGGGAAAATCCCAATGACAGCATCACAGCTGAAAGCAGACAGGCAACCAAAAGTTATCAGATGTGGTTGACAAGAAACCAATCAGAGTGAGTAAAGCCAAAGTAGGGTTTTTTAATAGTACTCATCAGTATTTCATAATACGGAGAGGATAATGAGTTACAAGAGGGGGATGGGGAAGAAAGCAGATTACACAATCATTCAATAGAGCATAAAGAATCTAGAGTAAGATTGTATCATTGAATGAAAGGCTTTAGGAATAGCCAATTAATAAAGAATCTTTTAAAAACATATTTTCTTCTGGATTTATGGAATTTATATAACAGCATTCTTCTAATTGTAAATGCTCTCCTGTGTGTATGCATGTATATCTACATGGCTGTGTGTTTATGCATGTATGTATACATATCTAAGCACAGAGATAATTTAATATATTCATATATACATACATACACACATATATGTAAGTGAAGAAAAGTTGTGAGTAGGGAAGCTTCCTTTTCAAAATTCCCATCCTTTTCCCCCAGATTTGCTAATGACTGGCTTTTGACATTGTACTGGGAGGAAAAGTTGAGATAGGAACTGATTCCTGCTCTCATGGAATTTATACATTTTAGGTGAAACTCAAAGAGGTATTAAAATGTGAATTACTACTATTATGACTTTTCTTGGTGGGGTAGGAGGGAGGGAGGGGGAGTGGGGAGAGAAGAATAGACCTGTGATTTCTTTGGAATAAAGAATCACCAGTGAGGAAATTCTCACCACAAAGTCAGATGAGGATCTACTCTACAAGCCTACAAATCCTCGAAAGTTTCTTAGAGGCAGCAAGGTGCTAAGTGACTTAAACAATATTACATAATCAGTATGTGACCCAGACAAGGCTTAAATCTATGTCTCCTTGATATCAAGGCTGGTTATCCATTTCACACAACACTACAATGAGTCTTTTGTTGCTATTATGACAACTGCAATTTGACACCTCAAACATTTGGAGACTCATTATTCAAAAATTCAATCATATGGATTACCTAATGGGACCAAATATATATACTAGGTAGATTAACTAGATGCATTAAAATTATATCAATGCAATTTCTAAACACACACACACACACATACCACAATCATAATAGAGATGAGACTCTCAAGATTGATACAGTGTAGACAGCTTCAATGAGGAGAGTGATCTGGTACTTCTATTCTTAGTAAGACCTTATTTGGGGCAGCTAGGTGGCGCAGTGTATAAAGCACTGGCCTTGGATTCAGGAGTACCTGAGTTCAAATATGACCTCAGACATTTACTAGCTGTGTGACCCTGGGCAAGTCACTTAACCCTCATTGCCCTGCAAAAAAAAAAAAAAAAAAAAGACCATATTAAAGAAGTTTCCACTCGCCCGCCTCCCCCACCCCCCACTCCCAGATAACATTGTATCCCATGACATAATATATAACGAGTTAGGTACTATAAAAGACAAATAACAATGTGATTTATTTTGTTCATTGAAGCCTTTGTATGAGGTTTTCACTTAATGGATTTTGCCTGCACAAGATGCCTATGTAGGAAGCAGAGACATAAGTAAAAACCTGGTGCTCCATACAACTACACAATTTCGTCTACACTGGAATTTTTGATTATCATATGTCACCAAAACAAATAGATTAAAAAATAGAGAAAATACAGCACGACATCTTAGTATATATAATATCTGGAATTTAAGAAATACCCTGATAATTTTAGAAAATTTTCAGATACCATTTGGAGTTTAATGTTTTCGATATTAGATTTTTTAAAAAGCAAATGTTTTTTTCTTATTCAGGAGTATTTATCATCAGAGTGTGTTGTGGTGACAATTTCTCAAATGTCAAATGTTTTATACATAAACAGTTGGAGTTTCTAAGACACTGGACAACGTCCCATCACTTTTACCCAATATTATATTGAGCCCATATAGACAAACTTCTGCATACCCTCGAACATTTGAATAGACACTGCAAACTTCATACAATGAGATTCTTAAACTTTGTGCCATGGGATTGCCTTAGAGTTGAGACTGCTTGTTAATGGGATCTTTTTAGGATTTTGTGCACTTTCTCCATCCCGTGGGGTCCAAAGTAGAATTACATAATACTGTACTCCATTATATCGCAGATAATGTCAAGGAAAGGTCCTAGGAAAATCCTCATCATATGGCAGGTACAATGAAGAATTTGCTTATAGGATGAAAATCTGTTCTTATGTACAAAAAGGAAGCTTTAGAGATTTCTAGTACTCTTCATCTGTAAGGCTACACTTTAGACTCCCAAGATACCAGGTTTTTGATCCAAGTCAATCCAATATATAAGGTATAGGCCAGTCATCTGCATGGTCAAAAGTGAAAAAATCAAAAAAAAAAAAATAGTCCTCACCCCAAATAATAATAAATAACTTTTATTTATATATCAGTTTAATGTTTGCAAAGCACTTTACATATACATACATTCATACATGCATACATACACATATTTTTTAAAACAGTAAGGAATCGTCAATAGAAACTAAATCTTTTAAGTATGTGCCATATATTCTGCCTGAAGGCTTGGTGTCAGAAGCAAATGATAGAAGAGTAATCCTTTGTCACCCTTATTCACAGGGTATGTTCTCTGGATTATGAGGCTTTGTATATTGATTCTTGCTATACTTCTCCTGAAAAATCCCTTTGTAAAAGCAAATTGGGGGAGCAGCTAGGTCTTGTAGTGGATAAAGCACTGGCGCTGGATTCAGAAGGACCTGAGTTCAAATTCAGCCTCAGACACTTGAGACTTACTAGCTGTGTGACACTGGGCAAGTAACAACCTTCATTGCCCTACAAAAACAAACAAAAATGAAACAAAAACAAAAACAAATTGGGGGGAGGGGTGGTGAGGGCATCTAGGTGTTGCAGCAGATAAAGCACCAGCCCTGAATTCAGTAGGACCTAAATTCAAATCTGACCTCAAACATTTGACACTTACTAGCTGTGTCACTCTGGGTAAGTCACTTAACCCTCATTGCCCCACAAAAAAAAAAAAATTAAATTAGAAAAAAAAAAAGATAGCAAATTGACAGGGACAGCTAGGTGGTGCAGTGGATAAAGCACCAGCCCTGGACTCTGGAAAACCTGAGTTCAAATCTGGTCTCGGACTCTTGATACTTACTAACTGTGTGACCTTGGTCAAGTCACTTAACACTCATTGCCCTGCAAAAAAATAAAATAAAAATAAATCAAATTGATACTATTTTGAATTAATATTAAAAATAACAACTACTTGATTGACATGGATAAAATTCTGGATAGGAGATTATGAGCTATAATATTAGAAGTCACCCCCTCAAAATCCCTAGAACTCCAAGGAGCAGAGTAGCCTAACTCAGATAACCCAACCTTCTAAAAGAGATTTGAATTGGGAGAGGGGGCTCAGAGCTTATGCATGTTTTACCTCCAATCTATGTTTTATATATGCCTATGACCCTGTGAGAGAAATGCTATTATTACCCCCATTTTTCAGATGAGGAAACTGAGGCAAAGGGTCGCACAATTATTGACTAAGGAAGGATTCAAAATCATACCTTCCTGACTCCAGGTTTAGCATTTTATTCATTAGGCCAGTAAGCTACCTTTGCCTAACATTTTTAAAGCATTTTATGGTTTATGAAGCACTTTACTTATATTATCTCATTTGATACTCACAAGAACTCTGTGTATCATCATCATCATCATCATCCCCATTCTATAGATAATGAAACTCAGGCTGAGACATTAAATAACTAGCCCCAAGTAACAGAGCCATTAAATGTATGAGGCAAAATGCAAGCTCTGGTTTTCTTTACTTTAAGTATAGTACTTTATCCACAACAACACCTAGCTGTCCCTTAGAAAAGTATACAAATTTTAGGAGGAAAAAGCACTCCAGGGATTGGGAAAAAAGACTTCTCAGAAAAGGTAGCATAAAAGCTAAAACTTTAAAGAAGCTAGGAATTCTAAAAGGAGTAGAATAAAAAGTGAGTAGGCAAGGGGAACAACCTGGGCTCAGGCATTGGAGGTATGAGAAAAAATGCTGAATTCAAGAAATAGCAAGTAATCCAAGATGGCTATAAGATATAGTGTGTTTAAAGGGACAAATAAGAAAGTAACTGGTATTTGTCTTAAGTCTTCTGAGTCTCCCTAATTCCCCAGATATGCCTAAACAGCTGATTACAACTTTTTGCTTCCCATATTACAGAGTCAAAAATATTACTCCATTTTTAATTACTTACTTTTAAATTTCTTGGTAAGGACCCACACTCTTTTCTTAAAAATCATATAAGCATTGACTTTTTTGTTTGTTTTTGTTTTTGTTTTGCAGGCAAATGAGGGTTAAGTGACTTGCCCAGGGTCACACAGCTAGACAGTATCAAATGTCTGAGGTTGGATTTGAACTCAGGTCCTCCTGACTCCAAGGCCAGTGCTTTATCCACTGCGCCACCTAGCTGCCCCAAGCATTGACTTTTTCTGAAGAAATAGTGAATGATCAAATGTAACACCTCGTTAGGGTAATCCTTGGAAAGCTGCAGGTGCTTGTTGCTTTCCCTTTCATTTATTAGATGAAGAAAGTCTCAACTGTGATGAGGACAGTTGTCAGGATGGTGACAGGTGGTGAAATCACAGGAACCCACCCATATATTCACAGCATTCTCTCTCTGTCTGTCTCTCTCTCTCTGTCTCTCGCTCTCTCTTCTCTCTTGCTCTCTCTCACACACACACAACACACTCACTCTCTCACTCTCACTTTCACTCTCACTGTCACTCTCTGATTCACTTTCCTACTCTCACTCTCTCTTACTCTCATTAATTCACTTTCTCTCTTACTCTCACTCACTCTCACTCTCACAGTGTCTTCTTTCATATGTTATGTGTAATTAATTTGGGTATTTATAATAGTTGAAATGACTTAGTTACTCAAAATTGTCCTTAAAATAATGTTGTTACTGTATATAGCAGTCTTATTACTGTATACAACAGCAATCATTTCATTCTTAATTATTTCATGTAATGATAAGCAAATGTGAAAGACTTGGCTATTTTTATCCATACAATGATCCAAACCAATTTCAAAGGACCCATGATAAAAAATGCTATCCACCTCTAGAGAGATAACTGATGAACTCTGAATGAAGATTGAAGCTCATTTGTGCACATTTTTATGTCTTAATTTTTTTATTGAGGGAGGGAAGTAGGATATGACTAATAAGGAAATATGTTTTGCATGATTTCACATATATAATTGTTATACCTTTTCAATGTGTGGGGGAACAGTTGGAGAAAGAATTTGCAATTCATTTTAAAATGACTGTTAAATTTTTTTTAAATAATAGATTTGAAAAAAATAATAGATCTGATTACCTCACCCTTCTTTTCAATGAGGTCCACTCACTCCCTGGTATCTCTATAATCAAATCAACTATAAAGTCTTTTGTTTGACATTTGATGCTATTTATAATCTGGCCCTTTCCTGTATTCCCAGACTTTACTCCCCAACAGACATTCTATAATTTAAACTACACTGGCCTACTTGCTGTACCTACTTGCTGTACATTATTCATCATCTCTGTGTCTTTTTGCTGGCTATCTCCAATAACCAAAATATTCTTGTTCTTCCCCTCTATCTTTTAGCTCTTAAGTTTTCCTTCATGATTCAGTTCAAAACCCATCTTTTGCAACAGGCCATTCCTGATTCCAATCAGTTACTGTCTTTCCCTTTAAGATTATGTTCCTCTACTTTGTACATATCTTATATTTAACTATTTATTTACATGTTCTTCTCTTCCTCCATTAGAATGTATTCATCTTAAGGTAAATGACTGTTTTCCCCCTTCTTTTTTGTTTCTTATTTTGCCTTTATATCTCCAGCACTTAGTAAAGTCCCTTAGCCCCATTTCCCTCATTGACAATACCAGTTATAATGATACTGAAAGTCAATGCAAATAATTTTTGTTTTGACATTAATACATTTTTATCCCAACACCAATTGACATTTTATCATCCTATTATGTGCAGATCACAAAAGAACTTTTCATGGTTACATGATCCAATCTCATTTTTTTTATATGTGGGACCTGAGTATTAAAGAAGATTGATAGCTTTCTTAAATTTAAACAGTAAGGATTTGAACCAACACATTCTGAGTTCAAATCTGTCATTTTCAATGCACTACATAAACTTCCACTACAACTATTCACATACAAGGCTTCGAATGGGAAGCATAGTATGATTTTGCTCTTTTTCAGCTATCTAAAACCAGCTTTCTCTTGCTTAGGTAGATCTTCAAAAACTATGAATAACCAACCTCTCTTTCTTATAGCTCCAATTGATATGACACACAAGTTATGCCATTTCCTTTCTCTCACTCCAAAATCTCTGCATGTGATCCATTTAGCAATAAAACCTATTTAAATAGTCTTTGGTATGATCACCCTAAAATTCTTTGCTCTTGGACAGATCTTTTGATATGTAGATGCTGCAACTGACACAACAAGTCTTTTTTATCAAATGAATGCCAACTGCATAAATTTCCTAACATAAACAGTTATTTTGACACATTCAGATTAGCCTTGTTTATATCTAAGCAACAACATCTTCTAGTTTTTTGCCTTTACATCACCTCAAGCCAACTGTATTGGCAAATGTGACATTCATAAGGATTCACCCTTCAAAATGGATTTTGGAGTCAAGAGACATAGGTCAAATGCTGATTCTACTCTATGCATGCCATAAGACTGGCCAAATAACAACCTTTCTCTGATATTATCTTTCCTTATTTTTCACATGAAGGAATTGGACTAGGTGAACACTCATGTCTCTGTCAACTCCAAATCTATGATCCTATATTTTTTTTCTAAATTTTTTAAATTTATGGAATAAAACAAACATTTCTATAACATAGCATAAATAAAAAGAGGATTGCACGTGAAACTGCAAATATATTATGTACAACCTGCTACTTCTTTTAAATATATGAAATTATCATGTAAATTTATATTTTTCTTTTTTTTCCTCCCCCTTTTTGCTTTTTCTCCTGTCATAGAGATGGCTACCATTAGACACAAAAATGTGTATGTATACACACATATACATACATAAATTAATTTTATATATACTTATATTTATCAGTTCTTTCTTTGGAAGCATATAGCATCTTCAGTGATAAATCCTTTGTAAATAATTTGGTATTTATAATAGTCAAAATGATTTCATTACAATTGATCCTATTGTATTCCTCATTCTCATGGTTCTGCTTATTTTTGTCTTCATTATTTCATGCAAGGCTATTCATGTTTTTCTAAGATCATTGAGCTCATCATTTCTTATAGCACAGTAGTATTCTATCACAATTAAATACCACAACTTGTTCAACCATTCCTCAATTGACAGGTATCCTAGAAATTTCCAGGTTGTCAATCTGATAGAGGAATTTCATATTGTCAGTCAGGAGGGCTTGATACTGTTAAGAATACAGATTCTTGGCACAAGCCCCCAAGTGGTTTCCCTGGAGAGCTGAGGCTGAGGTGGCATGCTTGAACCGTGGATCCAACTGGTTGAGGAGGAGCTGGACCGTGCTTAGGAGCACCTGGTGATAGCTCTGCAGAAGCTAGAAGAGGCAGAGAAGGCAGCTGATGAGAGTGAGAGAGGTATGAAGGTCATTGAAAATTGGGCCTCGCAGGATGAAGAGAAGATGGAGCTGCAAGAAATCCAGCTGAAAGAGGCCAAGCACATTGCAGAGGAAGAATACAGGAAGTATGAGGAGGTGGCCTGAAAGTTGGTGATCATTGAGGGAGACTTGGAACTCACAGAGGAGCGGGACGAGCTGGCTGAGTCCCATTGCCGGGAGATGGATGAGCAGATCAGACTGATGGACCAGAACCTGAAGTGTCTGAATGCTGCTGAAGAAAAGTATTCACAGAAAGAAGACAAATATGAGGAAGAGATAAAGATTCTTACTGATAAACTCAAAGAGGCATAGACCCTTGCTGAGTTTGCAGAGATAGGTAGCCAAACTGGAAAAGACGATTGATGACTTGGAAGATAAACTGAAATGCACCAAAGAGGAGCACCTCTGCACACAAAGGATGCTGGACCAGACTCTGCTTGACCTGAATGAGATGTAGAAATCCCTTTACCCCCAGCCCCACCCTGTCACTGCTTCTTCCACTGACTCTGACTTAGCTGGAGACCAGACTGCCTGAAGCTGACCTTTAAACTGAGGGCTGATCTTTAACCTGAAGGCTGCTTTCTTCTCTGGGTCCTTGCTTACCCTCTCCCCACTCTCCCCCATCCGCCAACTCCCCATGTCATTTTCAACAAACTGTCTCTGCCACTCTCCCCTAGAGATCCCAGATGGGCTAAGGGTTGAGTACTTTTGGGAACAACATTTAAGGGAACATGAGCACAATGCAATGGTGTCTTTAAAAGCATGTTGAATGATGTATACATTTTGTAATTACCTTTTTTGTTGTTGTTGGTAGCAACCATTTGTAAGACATTCCAGATAATTCCCCACCTCCTAGGCTGCATCTAATTACTTGTCTTCCTTTTGCATGGTAAATATTTCTAACTAAAACAATGGCCCTTCTTCATAGAAGAGGGAAAGAGGTGTTAGCCTGCCCTACCAAGAGCTGAACGTAGCCCAAGAAAAGACTCCACCATGGGAAACCTCATTGCCTAATGTACCAAGCACCAGTCAAACCAGAAAGGTCATTCCAGGAGTTTGCCAAAAAAGAGTGCTGTTCAGGTTTCCAGCTTTAAGGTGAATTGGGGTGTGTTTTTCTTTTTCTTTTCCTTTTTTTTTTAAACATTTACACCAGTAGCCAACATGCAAACTACACAGACAAGACCTCTGAGACCAAATTGTCTTCCCTCTCCTCATTCACTCACAGTATGGATCATGTGCCCCAGAAATTGGGGTGTCTACTCCCATCCCCCACTCCATCTTCTTTGAAAAATAATGTTTTTGCCACTGATTAGCCAAGTGAAATTCATCTTGTTATCCATTTCTGGGTCTGAAGCTGCTGTCTCTAAAAGTGCCATCTCATTGTGCTTTGTATCACTCAGTGCTGGAGAAATCTTGAATAGCTTGTGTACAAAACTTTTTTTAAATTTTATATATATATATATAATTTTTGAAGCTTTATTTCTCTTGGGTGGGGAGTGCCAAGACCAATCCCCCACACCACCTCTACCCCACCTCCACCCCAATCTGGCTGTGCATGCTGTCTGCAATACATGGGCTGGCAGTGTGCTTGATTTTTTTTTTATTTTTATTTTTTTATTTTTTTTGGTGAGGTTTCTGTGAGGTCTGTGTTAGGTTTGTATCATGCAGCTTATTGGCTTAAGTGTATTCTCCTTTTGTGTGGTCTATTTGGGAGCCAATCTGGAGAAACAGGAACCAATAGTGCAAGTGTTTTGATGCTGAAAATTGATAAAATTGATAAAATGTCTTTGAAATAAAGAACTAGTCCCTCCAAAAAAAAAAGAAATACTGATTCTTGGGGGGGCAGAGCCAAGATGCCAGAGGAAAAGAAGTAACTCACTTGAGCTCTCCCAAAGACCCCTCCAGATACCTTCAAATGATGCCATAAGTCAATGCTTGGAGAAGTAGAGCCCACAAAAGGACAGGATGGAATACTTTTCCAGTCAAAGACAACTCAGAAGGTCTGTCCCGCCATGATGAGAGTGGAGTACAGTCCAGCACGTGTCATACCAGTGCAGACTGAGCCCCAGCAAACCAGGCCTGGGAACCATTGAAGCAGCAGCAGCAGCAATTGCTTTTGGAAATCAGTCCACACAGGGTAAGGGAGTTGAGAAATCGATCAGATGATTAAAGGGATATTTTTGCTAGCAGTGAGGCAGGAATTTGTTGTTTTACCTGTACTCAAATTCAGGCCACAGTCTTGTGTGTTGGTTCCAGGCCAGTGAGGAGTACTAGCACATCAGAGCTTTCAGCTTTAGTGGGACTGGATGCTCCTCATAGTTTCTGGGAAGAAAAACAAGCCTGTGGTCACTTGCAGACCAGAGCACAGTCCAGGATGGTAGTAAATATATCTCTCCTTAAATCATACCACCTTAGAAAACTTCTAAATCCCTGGAAGTATTTATGAAAACAGCAACACAAACCCCCTAAAGCTTGAGATACTGCACCCTCCACCATTGAAGCAGTGCTCCATGTTAACAAAGAGTTAAAAGTCAAGAAATAAGCTGGGGAAATGAGCAAACAGAAAAAAAAATGTTGACCATAGACAGTTTCTATGGTGACAAGGAAGATCAAAATATACCCTCAGAAGAAGATAGCAAAGGCAAAGCTCCTATATCCAAAACTTCCAAGAAAAAATATGAATTGGTCTCAGTCCACAGAAGGGCTCCAAAAGGTCTTTGAAAATAAAGTAAGAGAGGTATAAGAAAAATGGGAAAATAAATGAGAGGGATGCAAGATAATCATGAAAACAGTAAACAGCTTGGGGGTGGGCATCTAGGTGGTACAGTGAATAAAGCACTGGCCTTGGATTCAGGAGGACCTGAGTTCAAATCCACCCTCAGACACTTGACACATGCTAGCTGTGTGACCCTGGGCAAGTCACTTGACTCTCATTGTCCTACAAAAACAAACAAACAAAAACACAAACAAACAAAGTCAGCAACTTGGTAAAGGATACACAAAAAAATACTGAAGAAAATACCTTTGTGAGATTAAAATTGGATATTAGATCATAAATCTACCCTACTTAACCTTTCCCTTAATTTATCTCCCAGACTAGTAAATGGAAGAAGCTTCTGGTTTTCTAGATGGAGCTTTTATTGTATGGTAGTCACAAGGTGATGTTGATTAGAAGGATAGGAAAGTAGAAATACAATACAAATCATCTTAAGTCTAGGCTTAGTCTATATTCTGTATAAACCTCACAAAAAGCAGAAGGCCACCTTTGGGGCGAGAGACCGAGTCAAGCACGTGCTGTTAACTGAGAGCCAGGCCGAGTCAAACTCCAGTCTGCGTCTGTCTGTGCAGCGCAGCCAGGAGACCAGCGGAGCAGGAAAAAAGGTCCCACTTCCGTTCGCTTCTTGCCTTTTAAGCTCGCACCCCGGAAGTCAAATGCTCAGCAGGCAATCTGGCGTGCGTCGCAGGCGGACTGGTGTGTGTAGCTCATGCTGTTGGTCTCCTCCCCAAAAGGGTGGTCCTAAAAATAACTGGCGTCTCTCCATTATCTAATCAACTGTTAACACTTTTTACCACATTCCCCCCTTTTGTTCCTCAAGAAACAAAATATTTCCTTGACGGAACAGTAAAAAGAATATAATAACTATTGCTAACTAATAATATGTGAACAACAATATAGAAAAGGAAGGAAAGTTTTGTCCAGAGGAGCGATTTTTTTGTCCTCATGAACCGACGCTTTGACATTAGTCTTGCAAAGGGAGAGACTCTGCAGAGAGTACATGTTACAGATAGTGTATATTATAACGGAAAGGAGATAGTAAAAACTAAAAAAATATATAAAGTCTCTGAATTCTCTTGTCTTCTTGAAGTGGTAAGATGTCATCAGGAGGAAACTGGATTCTGGACTCTGGTCTGGATTCTGGATTCTGGTCTGGAAAGCTGGATTCTCTTCTTTAACTGTTCAAATTGCTGTATTTTTACTAAACCTTAGCATAGCATTGTCAATGATCAAATTAATAAATTCCATTACACCTTAAAAAAACCAGACTAGGCCAAATGGTAAAAGAGGTACAAAAAGCAAATGAGGAAAAGAATGCCTTAAAATGTCAAATTGGCCTATTGGAAAAGCAGGTACAAAAGCTAACTGAAGAAAATAACTCCTTAAAAAATAGGATTGAGCAAATAGAAAATAATGACTTTATGAGAAATAAAGAAACAATAAAACAAAACCAAAAGATTAAAAAAAATAGAAGACAATGTGAAATACCTCATTGGAAATAAAACTAACATGGAAAACAGATCCAGGAGAGATAATTTGAAAGTTATTGGATCACCTGAAAGCCATGATGAACAAATAGCCTAGACATCATCTTCCAAGGAAAGCTGCCCTGATCTTCTAGGATCAGAGACCAAACTAGAAATTTAAGGAATCCACTGATCACTTACTGAAAGACATCCCAAAATAAAAACTCCCAGGAATATTATAGCCACATTCCAGAGGCACCAGATCAAGGAGAAAATTTTGCAAGCAACCAGAAAGAAACAATCTAAATACTGCAAAGCCACAGTCAGGATAAAACAAGATTTAGCAGCTTCTATTTTACAGGATTAGAGGGCTTGGAGTATGATATTCTGGAGGGAAAAGGAACTGGGATTACAACCAAGAATCACCTACCCAGCAAAACTGAATATAATCCTTTAGGGGGGAAATGGGTATTCAGTGAAAGAGAAAACTTTCAGGCATACTTGATGAAAATGCCTGAGCTGAAAAGGAAATTTTACTTTCAAATACAAGACTCAAGAGAAGTATAAAAAGGTAAGTAGGAAAAATAAATCATAAGGGACATTAAGAACTTAGTTTGCATTCCTACATGGGAAGATGATATGTATAACTCATAAGAATTTTCTCATTATTAGGACATTTGGGTGGAGTATATATAGACAGAGGGCTTAGGTATGAGCTGAATATGAAGGGATAATATCTTTAAAAAATAAAATCAAGGAGCAAGAGAAGAATGCACTGGGATAAAGGGAAAGGAAGAGGTGAAATAGGGTAAATTATGTCACATAAAAGAAACAAGAAAAAGTTTATAAAATGGAGAGGAAGATGGGGGAGGTGCTGGGGAGTGAGTGAACCTTAATCTAACCAGAATCAGCTCAAGGAGGGAATAATATACACACTCAATTTGGTATAGAAATCTATCTTGCCTGGCAGGAAAGTAGAAGGGGAAGGGAATAAGAGGGTACAAAAGAAGGGAGAGCAGATTGGGGGAGGGGGCTTTCAGAAGCAAAATACTTTTGAGAAGCAAAATATTTTTGAAGAGATAGAAAATAGAATAAATGGTGTAAGGAGGGAATAGGATGGAGGGAAATAGAGTTAGCAATAGTTACTGTGGGAAAAAAAAACTTGAAACAATTTTGATAAAGCCTTATTTCTCAAACATAGAGAATTTAGTTAAATTTATTAAAATAAATGTCATTCCCCAATTGATAAATGATCAAAAGATAAGAAGTTTTCAAATGAAATACTTCAAGCTCTCTATAGCCATATAGGAAAAATGCTCTAAATCACTGTTGATTGGTGGGGGCAGAGCCAAGATGGCAGAGGAAAAACATTAAATGCACAGAGCTCCTGATACAATTACCCCCAAAACAGCAATAAAAGAACCCCTGGAGCAGAAAAACCCACAAAAATATGGACTGAGATTATTTTCCAGCTATAGATAGATTAAAGGGGGCCATTCTGGGCTGTGAGTAAAGTCCAACCCTGAGATCACGCCAACAGAGACCCCAGGCATGCCGCACCAGAGGAACGTAACCCCCAAGCCTCAGAATTGGCTACAGCACCAGCGTCTTCTGGAACTGAGCTTGCGGTTGGGTGAGAGGGCTAAACGGCTGGCTGTGGGGGAAGGGGGAAGTTGAGGGGTATCAGTGGGACCTGGGGAGGAATAGGAAGAAATCCTGAGCAAAAGGAGGCCCAGGTGGGGGAGGAGCACAGGCTCATCAAAACTAAAAACCACCACAGCATTCTGCTGCCTGGTTAACTAGCAAGTTAGCTTGAGGTTATCTTCAGACCAGAGAACAGGCCAGGTGAGAGAAAAACCTGCCCTCCCTCAAAACAAAACATCTGGGACCTTCTGAGGCTGGGTACAGTAGTGTAGCCTAGAAGCAGAGCCCCCCCAGTGGGGAGTTAAAACTCAAGTAAAAGATGAGCAAGCAAAGAAAGTTCAGAATTATAGAAAGTTTCTTCAGTGACAAGGAAGTTCAAGGTGCACCCTCAGAAGAAGAAAAAACCTCAGGGCCCCTACATCCAAAGTTTCCAAGAAAAATATGAGCTGGCCTCAGGCCATGGAAGCTCTCAAAAGGGACTTTGAAGAGAAAGTAGGAGAGATAAAAGGAAGATGTAGAGAGGGAGGAAAGAATGGGAAGAGAAATGATATGCAGGAGGGTCATGAGAAAAAAAGTCAACAGCTTGAAAAGTCAAATGCAAAAGGAGATAAAAAAGCTGTCTGAAGAAAATAATTGCCTAAGAATTAAGATTGAACAAATGGAAGCTACTGACATTGTGAGAAATCAAGACAAAAAGAAGTAAATCCAATTGAATGAAAAAAATAGAGGGCAATGTGAAATATCTCCTTGGAAAAACAGCTGACCTGGAAAATAAATCCAGGAGAGATAATTTGAAAATCATTGGATTACCTGAAAACCATGACAAAAATAAGAGCTTAGACATCATCCTCCAAGAGATTGTCAGGGAAAATTGCCCTGATATCCTAGAAGCAGAAGCTAAAATATAAATTCAAATTAAATCACTATTGATTGGAAAGATGCAAAACAAAACAATCCTGGGGTACTACCCCATATCTATTGGATTGGATAATAGGAGAGCAAAGAAAAATGTCAAATGTAGCAGAGAATATGTTGGAAATGAGACATTAATTCACTGTTGGTGGAGTTGTAGACTGGTTCAACCATTCTGTTGAGCAATTTGGAAGTATGGCCAAATGGCTATAAAATCATGCATCCAATTTGACCTAGCAATACCACTAATAGGTTGTATTTAAAAAGAGATAATAAACAAAAAGGAAAAGGACCTATATGTATGAAAAATATTTATAGCATCTCTTTTCTGGTGGTAAAGAATTTTAATTTTAGGGGATGCCCATCAATTGGGGAATAGGTAAACAAATTGTGTTATGTGATTATGATGGAATACTACTGTGCTATAAAAAATGATGAACAGGATGCTCTCAGAAAAAACTTGAAAAGATTTACACAAGGTGATGCAAAGGGAAATGTACTGTATGCAAAGTAACAGCAATATTGTAAAATTATCAGTTGTGAATGATTTGGCTATTCTCAATAATATAAATGATCCAAGACAACTCTAAAAGACTTATGATAAAGAATGGTATCCATCCCCAGAGAAAAATACTGATGATGTCTGACTACAGATTTAAGGACATTTTTTTTACTGGGCAATGAGGGTTAAGTGACTTGCCTAGGGTCACACAGCTAGTAAGTGTAAAGTGTCTGAGGCTGGATTTGAACTCAGGTCCTCCTGAATCCAGGGCCAGTGCTTTATCCACTGTGCCAACTAGCTGCCCCTGGATAATTTTTTTTTCTACTTTATTTTTCTGGAAATTTTTTTCCTGTTTTATTTCACAACCTGAGTGCTATGGAAATGTGTTTTCTTGACTGCACATTTATACTTTGTATTGAATTGCTTGTCTTCTTAAAGGGATAGAGTGGGGAAGGAGGAAGGAAGATAATTTAGAACACAAAGTTTCATAAAAGGATGTTACAATGGGTTTTACATATATCTGGGGGAAAATAAAATGCCAAATAAAAAAACAAACAAAAAAATCACGATTTTAACATTGTGTCCAGACCTCTGATCTGCTCCTGGCATTTCTTTTGAAGTTGTTAGGCAGAAAACACTATGTCAACTCTTCCCTGACCATTTATAAGTCACACTAGCTTTTAGGTAGATTACCACCTTCAGGTGAAGTATCAGCCAACCAAGGAAAACTCTGGCCAGAATATTGCCAGAAATAACTAAGAGAGCAACTTCTACTGTGATTATAATAGGACAACCTGCTTTCTTTTCCTTTGTGAAGATGCACAATGGAGGCAACCTTGACCACCTGTGGGATAGCCTCTTATTGCCACGTAATCCAGAAGATTTCAGTCCACTTCTGTATGAGCAGTGGACCCCTTGCCTTGTAGAACTCTGCTGAGATGGAATCAGTGCCAGATGCTTTGCCACATGAAAGGAGCCTAATGGCATTAAATACCTGCCAAGCATTAAAAGTCTATTGCCTGGGGCAGCTAGGTGGCTCAGTGGATAGAGCACTGGCCCTGGAGTCAGGAGTACCTGAGTTCAGATCTGGCCTCAGACACTTAACACTTACTAGCTGCGTGACCCTGGGCAAGTCACTTAACCCCAATTGCCTCACTAAAAGAAAAAAAAAGTCTATTGCCTAGATCACAACTCCAATGGGCTGGCCATGTAGCCCAAATGCCAAATATACATTTTCCTAAAAGACTATTTTATGGAGAACTCACATAAGCCAAGCACTCATGCAAGAAGTAGACAATGACACTTTCAAGTTGTCTCTGAAGAAGTTTAGTATCTATTCTGAGACATGGGAGATGCTGCCCAGAATGGCTTGCCTACATAAAAGAAAGTACTGTGCTCTACTTGCAAAGCAAAATCACAATAGGACAAAAGAAATGTGAGATACACAAATCTAGAGATTTTCTATCCCAAATATTCAAACACACATTTTGTAGTAGAGTCTTCTGAACTGGTATTGTATTGATCAGCCACAGTCAAACACACTAGACCTTGTACTCAACATCATGATGCCACCAGTTATCTTCCAGTATGAATGACAAACAACATGATTCTTATTTGGTAAGTTGTCAATTCACTGAAATAAAATTGAGTATAAAGAAGGATATGGATTTAAAAAGCATTAAGATTTTCCTAAAATGTGTTAATGCTTAACACTACTTTGTATTATTTTCTATGTGCTTTGTATTTATTTATCTGTGAATGTATTGTATCTTTCCAGTACAATGTAATCTCCTTGAGAGGAGGACTTTAATTTTGTTGGTTTCTTTTTTTTGTATCCCTATTGCTTACCACAGTGTGATACAAATAGTAAGTACTTCATAAACATTGTTGAATTGAATTGAAAACCTACCTTATGGATTTATTTCTATTATCATTTTCCCAACAAGTATTTCCTTTTTTTCCTTTTTTCTTTTTTCCTTTTTTTCTTTTTCTTTTTTTTTCTTTTTCTTTTTCTTTATTTTTTGTGGGGCAATAAGTGTTAAGTGATTTGCCTAGGGTTACACAGCTAGTAAGTATCACATGTGTGAGGCTGGATTTGAACTCAGATCCTCCTGAATCCAGAGCCAGTGCTTTATGCACTGCACTACCTAGCTGCCCCCAAAGTATTTCTTTTTGCCAAAAAGGTGACATCATATTGTAGAAAGGTTTTGCTGAGATCATTTGTAACTTGGATTGTAGTTCTTTATGGTCTTGAGGTACTGAGAATTACTACTGTCATTGCTGAAGTAGGCATTGGTCAGTAAAACGTAGTGGTGATTCCCACCCACCATGGAAACAGCTGATGAAACTTTCAAATGCATTCTTTTCAACAGAGCCAACCATCTAATTGAATCTAAAATCAATTTTCAATTAGTGGTGGTGGTTTAGCATTTCATATTAGCTGTTAAAATTGTAAATAAAGCTAAGGAGAAAAGCATGTGAGTTGGTAATTGCTTTTTCCTAAATCAAAAGAACAATAGCAGTTGAGAATTAGAGACTAGGAGCCTCAAAACGATTTAACTGCCTTGCAAGAGCTACCTTGCCATAGGTAGGTTCAGTTTGAAGGTGAGAGAGATGTCAAGTGGTGGTATTGAATCATTGTCAATTTATCCCTTTCATTAATGGTTTGTTATTGCTAACAATTTGCATACGTTATGATAGCCTCCTGCTTCTCCTCTATATAACCTTGAAAAATAGGGGGAAATGTGCTATATAATGGGAAAAAATAAACACATTAGAAAAGTATTTCTTAATCTGTGTGTATGATGTCATAGACCTCGGTGGCAGTCTGGTAAAGCCTATGAATCCCTTCTCAGATGCTTTCAAATGTATAAAATGAAATTCACAAGATTACATAAGAAATGAGTTATATTGAAATATATTTATTAAAATTCATTTATTTATTAAGTTTACAGACCCTAGGCTAAGAACCCTGCATCAGAGAGCTGAAAAAAAAAGTCATGGAAGTTATGTTGTACTAGTTGTTGTTGCTGCTGCTGCTTGTTGTTTTTGTTTTTCCAAAACTTATTCAGGATGCTTCTCTTAGACTCCCTAAGTGCATGCTTTGAAAGAAGAATAAGATCTCTCAAAATAAAGTAAGATTATTCTGTACCAATTATGGGACCTATTCTTGATTAATTTTAAGTCTAAGTGTTGTAGAGAACACACACACTCACATATATACATATACACATGTCCATATGTACATACACATTCCAGTGTTATGTTGAGGCTATGGATAACATAAAAGAATATCTGAATTAGACAGAGTTTTTGGAAAGGCAATTAAGGTTAAGTGACTTGCCCAGGGTCATATAGCTAGTAAGTGTCAAGCATCTGAGGCCAGATTTGAACTCAGATCCTCCTTAATCCAGGGCCAGTGTTTTTCCACTGTGACACTTAGCTGCCTTCCCATCCAACATATTTTCTAAGGAGACAAGTACAAGGAATATGAAAAGGTATTACTTAGCAACTGCAATGTGTGAAAGTGGGCATTTCCTCTTTGGATTTTTTTTCTACTTAGTTAATATCAGTCATGACTAGTTGCTGTTAAGAAAGCAAAAGTTTTCCATATCTAGGTCTTTGTTTCATTTTGAAAGCTAACTACATTTTTTTAATCTTTCACTGACCTAGCCTCCCTTTATAATCCACCCACAAATCTGACAATTATAAAACAATTTGTAGTTTATAGAGCACTTTTTATATGCCTCACCATCTCATTTGAAATTCACAGCAGTCCTATAAGATAAGGAGTTCTGGCTTTGTTATTCCTATTTTCCAAATGAAGAAACTGAGGAAAGGCTAGATTAATTGATTTGCCCAAGGTCAAAAGATAATAAATTTCACAGTTCAGATTTAAAACCAGGTCTTTTGACTCCAAATTCAGAGCAATGTCTACTGGTCCATATAGATGTAACTACCTGTATGTGGTTTGAGATAAGCTACTACCCCATGGTCCTTAAACAGAGAAAAACACAGCATTCTCTTTTGAGAGGTGAGAACACAAACCAAGGTATTGTATTTTCCCCTTATATTTCTGAATACTACTTATTCTCCTTTGTTGGTTAATTGTCCATCTCATGTACCGTAATTTTAGCTATGACCCAAGGCTCTGTCCTGGGCCCTCCTCTTTTCTTTGTATGCTGTTTCATTTGGTGGATTCATTAACCACCTTGCATTTAATAAGATGTGTGCTAACAGATGTTTAACTCTGCTCTCTGTTTTTTCCAGATCTCTAGGGGTGAAAGTATGTAAAGAACACTTTTAAGGTTATTCTGAAACATTAACATTTTCTTCATCATGTTCTTAAGTGTAAATTATGAACCAAATAATTAAGCCATAATTTTTAGTCTTTGCTTATTACCAAGTGTAAATAGTCAGACTGAAGACTTAGCAAACCACTCTCAGGAGCAAGTCTAAATGGGCTCCTTCGTACCCACTCTTTAATTATTATCTCTATACAGATGACACTGAAATCTATATATCCAACCATCTAGATCCAAGCATCTTTCCTGAGCTCTAGTGTAGAGTAGTAGAAAAGTACTGTCTAGTCAGAAAACTTAGGTTCAAATTCAAATATTTCTCAAATTTATTACTATGTGACCTTAAGTAAGTTATGTAACTTTCCTGGACTTTATTCTATTCATCAGCAAAGAGGAGTTAGACTGATAGAAGTACCTTCACAACTCATAATCTCTCATTCCACATCCTCAACAGCCTATTTAACATTTTGAACTAGGCATTCTCTAAGTATTTCAAATGCCACATGTAAAAAGAGAACTAATTAGTTCCCCCATAACTAAATGACCCATTTGTATGTGTTCATGTACTCATCGTAACCCCCAGTAAAATGTAAGTTTCTTGATATCAATTGATGTTTTGCTTTGGTCTTTGTTTCCACACAAAAAAGAGAAAGATCTGTATCTAGCTGGGGAATCTTTTTCTATACTTTTGTTTTGTTTGTTATTGCAAATAAGTAACCCCAAGAAACAAATATTTACAAGATTGGGTAATTTAATGTTTTAAAATCACAAAATATTTGTCAATTCTTTGGTACAAAATGTCTCCCCAGTGATGCATATCCCAATGATATGAATCTTGGTCTGCATAGCCAGAAAGAAGGGAAGAGTTAGGCCATCATCTGATGAGCTCAAGTCTTGTAGAGAAGCCCTAGAAAGATTTCAAAACTATCTAACTTATTTATATATACACACAATCCAATCTTCACTTCCTTTAAGGACATCAACTTGCTTCAGTATTTGGATCTATGTTCAATATAAGAAATTGACATTGCAGATCTTGCAGGAAATACAAAAGAAGCAAGAACAAGAGCCTTAATCCAGTCTGTAAGCAATCCAGGCATTGTTGAAATTCAAAATAATTTAAAGTTTTGTAATAACTACTTAATTTTTCTCCACTCTTTTATCTGGAAGGATGTTAATAGTTTGTTGTTATTATTTAATTATAATAAGACTGGAGTAAAGCAAGTGCATTCCATAATTTACTACATAGGTTTCTTGAATTTTTGTAACAAAGAGAGAAAAAAAATTAAAGAATAGAGCTCCTGGTAACTGGCCTGTTTAAATACATCTATGATGGCTTTCACATGATAGACACACATTTGAATCCCCAGACCCATATGTGAGACTTTTTTGGAATTATAAAATCTGGTAGATTGTGTTCTCCCCAGGCAAAAGTTTTGAGAATGTAGATTTACTTCTACTTCAATGCCACTATAAGGCACCAGAGAAGGACTTTAGTAGACAATTATGTCATTTTTAAAAAACAGTATTATGCAAATAACAATCAAGTACTTTGCTTTAGACAATGAAGTTATGCATTGTTCTTAGATTTATTTAGTAAACATAGTTATGTTAAATAACTACAGCCTCCAAAATTACTCATTTATGGGTTAATGTAGAGGAGTCTCAAGAGAGAAGTCATTATGTAAAATGAAATTATAGCTTCTTCCTTGGTAGTATATGCAAATGTGATTATAAAGTAATGATACTGGCCCCATAAGCTATGGAAGAAAATATCTTATTACTTCGTGGTTATGTACAACATACATCTGTAGTATGTAAAATAACACATAACTTATGTTTCTAAGAGATGTCAAGGGTATGTGAAGGAATTTTGTAATTTCCCATATGCAATAAAGTTCACTCCCTATCTTCCTTCTGTTTAAGTATCTGCCCGACATGCAAAAGTAATTCCCAACACATGATATTTTCACCAAACAACACCTAATTCTTTTTTTCTGGAATAAATTTTGAGGATGTTTGATCACTGGGCTTTTTAAAATGAAGACTTTTGGGTCAGCTAGGTGGTGGAGTGGATAGAGTGCTGGCCTTGGATTCAGAAGGACCTGAGTTCAAATCCTACCTCAAACATTTGATACTTATTAGCTGTGTGATGCTGGGCAAGTGATGCAATCCTAATTGCCTCACTAATAAATAAATAAATAAATGAAATAAAATAAAATGAAGACTTTTATTATCTAGTTAATGACTACATTGGTGAAACCCACAAAATAAAACCCCACAGAGGACCCACATACATGCTTTCTTTAGTATAATTCATTGCATTTAAAAACAAATATCAACCTTTTTCAATCCTCCCAGAAGAAGGTATAGAGAAAAAAATGAAATAGATACATTGGAAAATAGTAATAAATTATTTTGAATCTCAATAATTTTATGAAGCACTTGTGGACTGGATTAAGGATATTGTTCTTGTTTCTTTTTTAATTTGTGCAAGATCTAAAACATCTATTTCTCATCTTAAACAGAGATACAAATTCCAAAGCAAGTCAATATCATTAAAGCAAATAGTGTATTCTGTGTATATATAACCAATTTAGATAGTTTTGAAATCTATCTAAAGCTTCTCTACAAAACCAGAGCTCATCAGATGATGGCTCAAATCTTCTTCACATTCTTGCTATGCAAACCAAGTCTGAACACAATGTTGGTGGCAGTAGTATATTATTTATATATTGGTAGTACTTAAACACTACATCAAATTCTTTTGTGAAGTTCTTGGGAGACAATTCAATTTACTCTGTTCCTCAAACACATTTTTTACATTGCTGTCTCTGAATTTTCCCTCCAGATTATTTCCCACCTAAAAATCCGCTCTTTCTACTCCTCATTTTATCTAATCCCTACTCAGTACATGGTTCCAAAGGTTTGTCATGCTTAGGTGGGAGTGGGAATAAGCTCCCACTCTCTATAAAATGCTCCAATAGCATGCATCTCAAATAGCCTGTGACAACCGAAGCCCAACTCCTGGCCTTCTCGTGGTGGAACTGTTTCCACTAACAGGAAAAGGGGTGAAGGAGAGTCACTGGCACCTTAAAACCATTCGCTTCGGGCAGGTGGGGCTCATTAGCCTTGGTAGGCAAGCCTTCTAGGGGAAAGAAACCCTGATTTTAAACCTCCATTGCCTTGCGGCTATACCCATATCTGGGAAAGGCTTCAGGAGTTAACCCTGAGGAAAAATCAGGAGTCGGAGTCCCTTAGGCAGTTGGATGTTGGACAACACATCCCTCTGTCAACTCCTGTGGCAGCACTGGTGCCAAACTGTATTGGCTCTGCCTCTCCTTTGGATCTACCAATGTTGTGGAGAGGGAAAACGTGCTGCATGGGCAACAGCTTGTTTTCCATATTGATATGCCCAGGCCAGCCCCCTGGAGAGGACACTCCAGCTACTCCTCATGGGGTAGATACAACATGGGATGTGGCAGTTACTGATTATAAGTCATTCAGGAGCTGTGGCTCCCATATCGGACTGCACAACCACACTGTGGCCTATGGCTCTTCAAGGCTCTGATCCATGGTTGTCTGTGACTGGTGGAGGCCTACTACTACTCAGTACAAGTTCTTTCCTTTCTGTAGAGCTTTTCCTAACCACCAAAGTTCTTTACTGTTCTCCCTTTCTGAAACCCATGTGAAATATTATGAGTCATTTTGTTTAATATACAATGATTTTGTAATTTAAGTTGTCTTCTCAAATCTGTATATCTCATCTCTATAGCAAATATCCAAAGTCTCTATGTCCACAGAGCAAATCTTATACATCTTTGTATCATGCACAGTGTCTTCCCTGTACATTATTGGCATTCAAATATTTCTTGGTTACTTCAAAGAACATAATTTGTATATCATAATATGTTCATTAGATATGATTATAATTTACATATACATTATAAATAATTAAATCTGAAAATCAGTAAGCATTCTAAAATTACCAAAAAATGTACCAAAGCAAATGAACTTAATAATGTAGTGTTCAATAAACACAAAGGTGTCAAGCTATTGGTATATGGACTCAGTATTTGACAAAAAAATTATTCAGAAAACTAGATAGCAGACTAGCAGAAATTTTATTTAGACCAACAACTCACACTCTATTTTTTTTTTGATGGCAGGGCAATGAGGGTTAAGTGACTTTCCCAGGGTCACACAGCTAGTGGCAAGTGTCTGAAGCTGGATTTGAACTCAGGTCCTCCTGAATCCAGGGCTGGTGCTTTATCCACTGTGCCACCTAGCTGCTCTCAATAACTCACACTCTAACCAAGATAATCTCTAACTGGATATATGACCAAGATATAAAAGTTCAAATCATGAACAAATGAAATGAACCAAGAACCAGGAAAAAATTATCTTTCTAATCTACAGATAGGAGAAGCAGAAAAAATTAAGACTCTTTTGTTTATATAAATTGAAAAAAAACTGAAAAATTGTACCCAAATTCTCTTCAAAAAAGGCTTCATTTTGGGAGCAGCTAGGTGGCATAGTGGATAGAGCACTTGCCTTGGAGGCAGGAGTACCTGAGCTCAAATCCAGCCTCAAACACTTAACACTTACTAGCTGTGTGACCCTGGGCAAGTCACTTAACCCCAATTACCTCACTTAAAAAAAGGCTTCATTTTTAAGATTTTTAAGCAATTTATTCAAATTAATAAGAATAAGACATTCGCCAATAGGCAAATGGTCAAATTATATGAAGAGGCATTTCTAAAGGGAAGGAATCCACAATCATATGAAAGAGTGTATTAAATCATTAATAATTTGAGAAATGCAAACTAAAGAAACTCTGAAGTGCCACCTCACTCATCATATTGGCAAAGTTGAAGCCCCCAAAAGGGAAAATGACAAATATGAGAAAGGACTTTGAAAATTGAATTAGAGAGGTTGAGGAAAGATAGGAAGTGATGTAGCATAATCATGAAAAAGAAAAACAAAATAATAATATAAAATACAAAAAAAAATCACTGAGGAAAATAAGTCCCTAAGGAACAGATCTGGCCAAATGGAAAAGGAATTACAAAAAGTAAATGAAGAAAATAATTCTTTAAAAATTAAAATTGGACAAATGCAAACTAGTGACTCTATAAGACAATGAGATTCAGTAAAACAAAATCAGAAAAATGAAAAAGAGAAGAAAATGTAAAATCTCTCATGGAAAAAACAACTGACCTAGAGAATAGATTCAGGAAAGATAATATAAGAACTATTGGACTGCCTGAATGATATGACCAAAAAACAAAAGCCTGTACAATATCTTTCCAGAAATTATCATGGAAAATTGCCCTGAAATATTAGAACAGAGGGGAAAATAGATATTGAAAGAATCCACTAATCCCAGCCCGATAGAGATCCCCAAATGAAAACTCCCAGGAACATTATAGCCAAATTTCAAAATTCACAGATCAAAGAAAAGGTAATGCAAGCAACCAAAAAGAAACAATTCATATACCATGAAGCTACAGTAAAAATTAATCAAGATTTGGGAGTTTCCATATTAAGGAATCAAAGGGATTAGAATACAATAAACCTCAATGCAAAGGAGTTAGGTTTAAAACCAAGAATTACATACCCAGCAAAATTGAATATAATCTTTCAGGGGAAAAATGGATATTTAACAAAATAGAGGAGTTTAAAGCATTTTTTTAAATTAAAAGTTCAGAATTAAATAGGAAATTTGACTTCCAAATACAAGGTTCAAGTGAAACATAGAAAGGTAAAAAAGAAAAAAGAAAGAAAAAACTGTAAAAATTTAATAAGGTTACATTGTTTCTAGTTCTGTAAGATAAATGAATATTTGTAATTCTAAATTACTTTATTATAAAAGTAATTTTAATGCAATTAGGAATATATATATAAAGATTTTATTCATAAGGTAAAATTTGATGCATGATAATATTTGTAAGTCTAAAAAATGTTATATAAGAATGAGTAGAACAAGTATATGTAGACACAGGGTGTGATCATAAGATGACATTAATGATAAAACACCATAGAACATAAAATAAAGGTCTAAAAAGAAATTGCATGGTAGAAGTGGGAAGGGAGATAATGAATGGGGTGAACACACACATACACAAAGAGGAATAAAATTTTTAAAAAATAGATAAATAAATAGGTAGATTATCATGATGGAGGGGAAGATATGGGACATGGGCAAAGATTAAACCTTATGCTCACCAAAGTTGACACAAAGAGGGAACAACAAATACATTCAGTTTGATATAGAAATCTATCTTACCCTATAGGGAAGTTCAGATAGGGACAGTGATAATGGAGGGGGAGGGAGGACATTGGGCAAGGGTGATCATAGGTAAGGCAGTTGTGGGAAAGGAGAGGGTTGGGGTTCAGAATGGGAAGAATGAGCAAATGAAAAATAGCATGGAGAGATAGAGACAGTCTTCATAACTATAAATGTGAACAAATTCAAGGCAGAGTGATACACGCATGGTGAATGTAGAAAGTTGGATCTGGATCTATTATGCTTCAGCTGAAGAAGGAAAGCAGGGGTAGCAATTATGATTTCGGACACAACAGAGACAAAAATAGATCTAGTTGGGGGAGATGGGGAGGGAAACTATATTTTGCTGAGGTACCATGGACAATGAAGTCATATCAATACCTAACACATATACGCCAAGTGGTATAGCATCTGGGTTTTTAGAGGAGAAGTTGAATGAGTTGAAAAATCTCTAGGACCAGATAGATTCACATGTGAATTCTACCAAACTTTTAAAGAACAATTCATCCTAATGCTATATAAATTATTTGAAATAAATAAGAGCTTCAAAAAAGCTTGGAAAGACATGTATGAAATGATAAATTAGGAAGTGAGCACAACCAAGAGAACACTCTACACAGAGACAGCATTTTTGTTTTTTATGAAGAACTGTGAATGACTTGACTATTGCAATGCAATGATCCAATCCAATCCCAAAGGAACATTGATGAAACATAATATCCACCTTCAGGAAAAGAACTAATATTAATCGAACAGATTAGGGCATGCTCTTTCACAATCTTTCATTAAGTGACAAATATGATGATATTTTCCATGATCATATATGTATAACCTATAATATATTATTTATGTCCTTGGAGAGGGGAGAGTGGATGGGGCAAAGGAGGGAAAGACATTGGATCTCAATGTTTAATCTGGAAGGGAGGGAGAAGAGTGTCCTGGGAAGGGTACACAAGGTATATATGTATTTACACACACACACATATATGTTGTATATTTATGATTTATTTAGGTATTATTTATGTAGTAATTATATTTAAACAAATTTGTCATGTAAATTACTTCTATAAATTGTTATGTATTTGTTATTTATAAAATATTTATTTAAGGAATTAAAATACTAAGTTTTATGTATTAGAATATATCTAGGTATATCTAAATGTAATAATGCAGAAAATGTATATTATATATGTCATAAATGTATCTTTGTGTATAATATATCTATGTTTATATATGTATAAATTATAATTATATATCCAAAAGAAAATTTTAAAAATTAAAAAAAGAACTAGTTTCAGAGAAATTGGGGAGAATTTTCTGAACTGACTCAGAATAAGGTGAAGAGAACCAGAAGAAGAATTACTATAATAATATCAACATTGCAAAAATAACCAATTTTGACAAACATAAAAATTCTGATCAACCCAATGATCCATCAAGATTTCAGATAAGCAATGATATTGAATGTTACTGACTTCCTAACAAAGAGTGATTGGATAACATTTCAAATAAATCACTCATTTTTGTACCTAGCCAAAACTGGATTTTGTTTTACTTGCCTTTGCTCATTCTTTAGAAGGGTTTTGTTTTTCTTATCATCACCCCCAACCCCATGCAGTAGGAAACTTAGCAAGAAGAAAAAATAAATACTAAATAATTGAAAAAAACTAAAAACAACTACTTACATACAGAAACTGAGTTCTGTTGGGGTGGCAAATGACTACATCTCCTTCAAAAATCATGCAATTCAATAGTACATACAGATTCAAATAACTTTAAAATAAAATAAAACATGATAAATACATACAATTTTTTAAAAATGCCACAAAAATAATTTTTTAGAAACAATTCACATTTGAATGTGACTTGAATATACTAATAGTCCTTTTCTTGTGTGGATCTCAGCTGCAACATATATATATACAAAATTTCTCCATTTTTTATATTAATTCTGCATTTGGATGCTGTCTCTCTTCATACTTTTTCTTCCTCATTTCAGGTAAAGACAACAGCACCAGATCACATGTAGAAGGACAGGTGTCATGATATTATGTATTTAGATCTCATAAAAATCTGAGTCCATAACTTTGGCTTCTCTCTCTCTCTCTCTCTCTCTCTCTCTTTCTCCTTGTTTCATTTTGAGCGTCTCTGAATTTGCTAACTCGGGATCAGGAGAAATTGAATTATCCTTTACTCAGCTTTTCTCTCAATGTTCTTATCTCAAAAATTAAAAAGAAATTTAGTGGTACTATCTCAGGTGTAAAAAGCCTTCAGAGTACATTTATTCTTACTGGGTCCCTGTAGAAGCAGAGAAATGTAACCTTACATGTCTGTTTTGGCAACAGCTCAGAAGCAGCAGCAAAAACAACAACAACATAAAGTCTGTCTTGGATATCCCATAAGCCAAATAAATGAATGCCAAATGATCTCCACAACTGTGCTCCTACAATACCACGCAGGTTTGTCTATTATTTTTCAAACACTTTAGGGGTAATGTCTTAGTGACATAATGGATCTAGTGTTAGACAGAGTAAGGAAGGTAAACATTAAAATTCTGCCTCATATATTTATTAGCTGTGTCACACTCAGAGAATGTCACTTAACTTTACCCAGCCTCAATTTCATTATTTTTTAAAATAAGAATGATAATAGCACTTACCACAAAGGATTGTGGTGATGAGACAACATATGTAACATGCTTTGCAATCTTCAAACCACTACAGAAATAGAGCCAGCTAGTTGCCCTTCTCTTGACACATTGCAATCTGGTTCTATTAAAGCCAAACAAATTAGGTACAATATGAAGAAATTCTTCAATTTTCTTTAAATTGTCTAGATTTTCTTATAATAGAGTAGTTTTCTTGTTTTTCATTTTATAAAAACAAAGTGATGGAAGAGAACACACACGTGACACCCATCCTTTGGTAACTCACAGACTTCTTTTTTTATTTTATTATTTCATTTATTTTGAACTTAAAAAATAAAACAAACATTTCCATAACATGGAATAGAAAAAAAGATGATTATACAAGAAGATGAAAATCTATTATATGCAACTTGCTATTCCTTTTAAATAATAATAAATTTATCATGTAACTTTCTGTTTTTTTTTCCTTTTTCTCTTCCCTACCCTCCCTACCCTAGAGATGACTACCATGAGATACAAATATGTGTGTGTGTGTGTGTGTGTGTGTGTGTGTAACACCATTCTATACATACTTCTACTTTTCAGTTTTTCTATGGATGCAGATGGCATCTTCTTCCTATGTCCTTTGTAGTTAATTTCACTATTTATTTCTAAATAATATTTTATTTTTCTAATTACATGTAGAGATTGTTTTCAATATTCATTTATGCAAAATTTTGTGTACCGAATTGTTCTCTTTTCCATCCCCCTCATAAGCCAGCAAGCAATCTGATATAGGTTATACATTATAATAATGTTAAACATATTTCCACATTATTCCTGTTGTGAGAGAAGAATCTTAAAAGGCAAAAAACACAAGAAAGAAGAAACAAAAACAAATTTTGATTCAGTTGTCTATATATTTTAGAAATGAGGTCTTTATTAGAAATACTGGCTGTAAAAATTATTTCCCAGCTTTCTGCTTTCCTTCTAATCTTGGTTGCATCGGTTCTGTTTGTACAAAACCTTTTTTAATTTGATCAAAATGATCTATTTTTTTTTAGTGAGGCAATTGGGGTTAAGTGACTTGCCCAGGCTCACACAGCTAGTAAGTGTTAAGTGTCTAAGGCCAGATTTGAACCTGAGTTCTCCTGATTCCAGGGCTGGTGTTCTATCCACTGTGCCACCTAGCTGCCCCAAAATGATCTGTTTTGCATTTCATAATGTTCTCTATCTCATCTTTGGTAATTTGGCTATTTATAATAGTCAAAATGACTTAGTTACTCAAAGTAGTTCTTAAAATAATGCTATTACTGTATGCAAAGTTCCCTTGTTACTGCTCATTTCACTCTTCATTATTCCATGCAAGTCTAAAAGGTAAACCTAGGACCTGGTTTTGGTTTTGGTTGGGTTGGGTTTAATTTCTTTTTTTGTGGAGTCCTAGAGTGGATACAGGAGCTAAAAACTGTTTCCCTTTCATTTTCATTGCTCCTTCTAGTACAGATTTAGAGCTTTTGTCAAGTGTCTGTGAGTGATATGGGTTTCTGTGATTCATAAAGTACAGTAATCTTCCCTTCCTTTCCTCTTATACATAGTTTTTGGGACATTAAAAAGAGTCTGATACTAATTGCTTACTTATTATGCACACAGAAATAAAATTATGTATATGTATATGCACATATATTCCAAATCTATCTATCTCAGAGCTATTTATTTGGAACTAGTCACTACTGTGCAGGGCAGCTAGGTTTGCTCAGTGGAGACAGTCTCTGACCTGAAGTCAGGAAGACTCATCTTCCTGAGTTCAAATTTGACCTCAGATACTTGCTAGCTATATGACCCTGGACAAGTCATTTAACCCTGTTTGCCTCACTTTCATCATCTGTAAAATGAATTAGTATCTCTACCAACAAAATCCCAAATGGAATCATGAAGAGTTGAACATAACTGAAAATGACTGAAAAATAGCAAAAAGTCTCTGCTGAGCTATTCATCATTCATTACAAAACTATTGAACTGGATATCTTGTAGGCATCTGAAACTCAATATTTCTAAAACATAACTTATGTCTGCACCCTGCCTTCACTACATTGATGTATTCTCTGAACTTTGCTGTTTTTGTCATGGGCACCATTATCTTTCCAGTTACCCAGGTTCAAAACTTGATATCATCATTTCCTTTTTATGTTCCATAAAACCACATGTCCAAACAGTTGCTAAATCATATTATCATTTTTGTATTTTTCAGCAATTAGCCCAATGCCTGCCTTATTGTAAATGTTTAATAAATCCTTATAGGAATGCATAACAAATTCTAGATTAATCCAGTTTAACTGACTTTTATTTCAAGGTCCACAATATTTCTTGCATTTGACCTTTCCTTTCTACTCCTATAGTTGCAATTTCATTACCTCTTACCTAGACTTTTACATTAGCCTCTTAAATAGGCTCCTACACTCAAGCTTTTTTCCTCTGCCATCCATCCCCCACATAGTTGTCAAGGTGATTTTTTTCAAGTGCAGATGTGATCATGTCACTCAATAAACATTAGTTCCTTGTTTCCTCTATGATTAAATAAAAAGTCTTTTCTTTGACATTTAAATTCCTTCATAATTGGTTTCCATCTACTTTTTGAGATTGATTTCATATCACCCCATTGATGAACTAGTTGAGCTATTATTCTTAATAGACCACATTTCACCATCCATCACCATGTCATTGCATTAGCTTTCCTCTGTGTGTGGAATGTAACCCCCACCTCCATTTCTTAGAGTATCTAGTATCCTTTAAGAGTCACTGCAAGAGCCATTTTCTTCATGACATCTTTCCTCTCCCATAGTTGTTAAGACCAATGTCCTGTAATTACCATGTACTTATTCTGTTTATACCTTAATATGCATATGTTGACTTCCATGGTAGAATATAAGTTCATTGAGGATGGAATCTCTCATAATTCACTCTTTGGATTTCAGTACCTCGTACAATGCCCAGGACTTTGTGGCACTTAATATTAATAGTTATTGATTAACTGGCATTTAAGATTCTCCATTATCTAAATCCAATCCACTTTTCCCAAATTATTTCATATTATTCTCATACATTTAATTCATCCTCCAGCCAAGCTAGGTCACTTGCTGTTCCCAAAATGTCATGATTGCATCTCCCATCTCTGAGTCTTTGCAAATGCCTCATTTATTTCTGGAATGCATTTCCTCATCATTTCTTTCTCTAAGAATTCCTAGACTTCTTCAAGTCTTAATTGAGCTATCACTTCCTATGGAAAGGCTTTTTTGATATCACTAGTTTGGATTCCTTATCCATCTTCAAATTATCTTGTATTTATGTATCTTTTTATATATTTCATTAAATAGTAGGATGAAAACTCTTTGATAGTAGTGTCTATTTTTCATTTTTGTCTTTGTAGTTATAACATCTCCAAAAACATATTTTTCATGGTAGCAACTCAATATATGTTTATTGAATTCATCTTTTGTTAAATTTGCCCCAAACTCATCACATTCTTACAGAATTTCCTATTTGACCTCATTCATTTTGGCTCCTCAGTGTTGTTGGAAGCGGATTGCCACAAGTTTGCTTATTTATTTTCTTCCTGGATGTTTTTCTGAAGGCACAATGTGCAGGTGTATAACTTTACCTCCAGAAATTTTAGTGTAGGTTTATAGATAGTCTCTTCCATCCCTGTCCTCAGTTCTTAACTACCTTGAATCCCAGTGAAGTATCCTTTTAAAGGCCAAGCTCAGATGTTAGAACTACCCATGAACTTCATAAGGAATGTGATTTTAATGAGTAACAAGAACTCGGGACAGTAGCTATTCACTTCTTGTCAAGGTGACAACATCAATATTAGGAAAGGTGGAGCAATGAAGACTTAGGACAAAGCAAATTCATAGCATGTCAAGAAATTGACCTTGTAGAGAAAGGACAGAAGCATTCAATACATGTACATAACATATTCTAGAAGACAAAGCCATATGGTTTCAGCTGAAGCTAAGAATTATCTGGGGACTTAAGACAGCAAACCTACCTCTGCTTGATTGCTTGGATGTTTTAGGTGAAAGCAGACTTCCCCAGTGTAATTATGGTTGTGCAGCAATCTCAGACATCTCTACTCCCAGCTATATCAGCAACTCACTGGATGACTGCCCAGGAAGTATAAGAAGATTCATTGAAAAATCACTGTTTCTCTTAAAAATGTGAGAGTGTTTTGTTTTTAAATAATAACCAAAAAAGACAGGGACCCATCTGTCAAAAGACATTGAATTTTCTTTTATTTTTTTCATATATGTGGGAGTGAAGAAGCTGCAAAATTACATTCCCCAAATTTAGCTCTATTGGCAAGAATTATATCTTTTTACACTAAGTTGAGGCAAATATTTAATATTCCTTATTATATTAATGTGACACATCTATTTTCTCCTCCTGCAATATGTGCAACACAGAAGAAAAACATTACAGACTCAAAGCTTTATAGATTGTCTCCTGTAAATTATTGATTTCCTGGATTCTTTAACTTCAAAAAATATCAGGAAAAATGAGAGGAAATCAAGTTCTAATTGATTAGTTTTAGAGAAATCTGATGTAGACAATTTGTAAAAACGTTGATATGCTAAAGTACACATTTGAAGATGATCTGAGATGACTATAATTAAAAATAAATTTCTTGTTTACAAATCCCCCAAATTATACATTTTTCTCCATGAATAGCCTGACTGTCAGACTTAGTCATACTTTGAGGGACATGTGTTGTCAGATAAAAGAAATTCTAGCAACAACAAAAATATGGATATGATACAAATTTTACTTCAATGAAATGACACAAATCAACTGATTGTTATGTTTCCTATTTCCTCCAAACCTTGTATTTCTCCACTTGGAAATCACCAGTATACTTTAAAGTTGCTGTGTTTCTTTTAATATTCTAGACTAATGTACTCTCTCCATGTAAGTATACAATACATTTAATATATTTCATATACCAATAGAAATAGAGACCACACCTACAATTCCATTGGTATAGCAAGCTCCCAGAAAAGGACAGTCAAGCTACCAATTTTATTAGACACCTTCTCTTCAACTAATAGTCTTAGAACAGTGCCTAGAAAACTAAGAGGTTAAATAACTTGTCCAGCATCAAACGGCCTGTATTTATTAGAGATGAATTTGAACTTAATTCTTCCTATAATCTCTGTCAGCTCTCTATGTTCTGTCATGCTGTATAAAATACATACACACATAATACATATACATATATTAGATGTGATACATATTAAAAGAAAATATGTGATATATTAAATAAATTTGTAATATTTATATGTGGTATATACTATAATGTAATTATATAATATATGAGATATACTCTTTATTGTATTACATATTAAACATTATAAATATATAAATATGCAAAATCTATCTCAATGGTATGAATGGTGCAAATAGACAATCTACATACTGGTTCTTTTCCTTTATAAATTCCCATGGTATATTTGAGTATACTGTTGTATTTTCCATTCCTAGGGAGGTTAACCACCTTGTAATCTTTCCTGCTTTCTCTGAGTCCCAGTATTTGGGAAATGCTCAGCCAAAGATAAATTTTTATGTGTTCAGTGGGTATCCTGGAAAGAAGAGCTTACGTATTTTCTAACTGAAATACTAGTTAGATTTGATAGTTTTTGCTGTCATTATTTAATCAAGATTTGATCATGAGTAATGACCTAGGCCTGGTGGAACATAAATTAAGCAGAAATGCCATGGAAGAAAGAAATCATCTTCTTCCCATAAAATGGTAGGTTATATCCCGTCATTTAAGCTCATTTTCTTGACATTGTTTAGACTGAGGACTTTTCAATTGGAAGGTAGTGAATGGTACACTATGAGCTTTTTTTTTTCCTAAGGAGCCAGGAAAGTCAAATCAATAATTTAATTTTTGGTGCTATGAAAAGTTGAATTCAGGCAGTATTTTCAAGATGAGTTAGTTTTCATAACCACTTCCCCTGATTCTTGTAACTTTTATTTTAAAATGCTTTAGAGATTTGATACAATAAAATGACAACAGGGGAAGGATGTGCTTTTTTTTTTTTAGAATTTCACTATGTAACTGATTGAATTCCAAGGACTTCCTTTACCCTTCAGTTATTTATTATTGAAAACTAACAATTTTAGAAGTTCAGAGCTTCAAAGTCCTGATTCTTTCAGTACAAATAGATTTTTATAAAAGAAATAATGTTCTCAGAATCAGAAAGAAATAGGTTCAAATCCCTCATCTGATACTTATTCGCAATGTGATAGTCCATACACTACTGCAAGTGACATAATTAAATCTTTGTTGATAGGGGGGAGATGACAAAATCCTCTCTATAAAAGACCGTGATACTTTTGAGCATATTCATTATAAGATTGTCAAGCTCATTTAGATTAATTTCACCTCTGGTTAGAATAGTGTAATGTTCCATCTTTTGTGTATAGTTCTCTATATTATGCTAAATTGGAAAGGACATTGTGTAAAATAATAGGATCAAAGAAGAAAGAACATAGATATTCTCATATATTGAATATATAAGAATATGTGTGTTTATTAATATATATTCAATTGCAAAGAAAGGTAACAGGGGAAGGAGATAAGAAAAAGAGGAGATGAAAATAGAGAGGGTAGATTAAGAGAGGCTCTAGACAATAGCAAATTAAATTTTTGAAGAGGGGTGGATTAAAAAAAAGAATAGTGGGGCAGCTAGGTGGCGCAGCGGATAGAGCACCGACCCTGGATTCAGGAATACCTGAGTTCAAATACGGCCTCAGACACTTAACACTTACTAGTCGTGTGACCCTGGGCAAGTCACTTAACCCCAATTGCCTCAATAAAAAAAATAGTTAAAAAAAAGAAAATAGGACTGAAGGAAATATATAGTTACCAATCATAACTATGAATGTGAAAGGAGTGAACTCACCCATAAAATGGAAGCAGAGAGCAGAATGCAGAAAAAAGATTCAATGGTTTGAAAAATGAAACACAAAGAATCAACAGCTTGGAAAAGGAAGCACAGAGATTGAAGAAAACAATTCCTTAAAAAATTATATGGTCAAATGGAAAAGGAAATGCAAAAGCTTACTGAAGAAAACAATGCTTTAAAAATTTGACTTGGACAGATGGAAGCTAATGACTACATGAGACAACAGGAATCAGTCAAACAGAATCAAAAGAATGAAAAAATAGAAGAAAATGTAGGAGCAACTAGGTGGCACAATGGATGAAGCACAGGTCCTAGACTGAGGATGACCTGAGTTCCAATGCAGCTTCTTGACACTTACTAGCTGTGTGACCCTGATCAAGTCAAGGAGATCTACCCCGATATTGTAGAATCAGAGGATAAAATTGTCATTGAAAGAATCCACTGATCACCCCCTGAAAGAGACCCCAAAAGGAAAACTCCAAGGAATATTGTAGCCAAATTCCTGAATTATCAAGTGAAGGAGAAAACATTGCAAGCAACCAGAAAGAAACAATTTAAATATCATGGAGCTAGAGTCAGGATTGTAAAAGACCTGGCACCTTCAACATTAAAGGATCACAAGGCTTGGAATATAATATTCCAGAAGGCAAAGGAGCTTGGATTGCAACCAAGAATCATCTACCCAGCATAACTGAGTATTCTCTTTCAGAGTAAAAGATGGACAGTCAATGAAATAGGGGATGTTCGAGGTTTCCTGACGATAAGACCAGAACTGAATAGAAAATTTGATCTCAACATACAAAACTCAAGAGAAGTATAAAAAAGTAAACAGAGGGAAAATTTTGTTCAATAAGGTTAAACTGTCTACATCCCTATAATAGAAGATAATACTTATAACTCTTAAGAATTGTACCACTATTTAGGCCGACAGAAGGAGTATACGTAGAAGGCATAAATTTAAATTGTATTTGATGTGATGATATAAAGAAAATTAAGGGGTAAAAAAAGGAGTATATGGGGAGAAGAGGAAGGGGGAGGTGGAATGGGATTAATTACATCATATGAAGAGGCACAAAAAAAACCCTATAACAATAGAGGGAAAGAAGTGAGGGGGGAACATTGTTTGAACCTTACTCTCACTAGATTTGATTCATAGAGGGAATAACATATATGTTCATTTGAATAAAGAAATTAAGATTATACATTAGGGAAATAAAAGGGTAAGGGGAAAAGGGGGGCACTGATAGAAGTGAGGGAAAAGCAGGGGAGAGAAGGGTAAAGAAAAGGGAGAGAGGTTGATAAAAGGGAGGGAAGATTGGGGGAGGAAGGGGTCAGAAGCAAAACACTGGTGAGGAGCAATAGGGTGAAAGAAGGGGGGAAAGTACAAAGGGGATAAATAGAATGGAAGGAAATAAACAGTAATAATAACTGTGAATGTGAATGGGATGAACTCTTGCATAAAACAGAAGCAAATAGCAGAGTGGATTAAAGACCAGAATCCTACAATATGCTGTTTACAAGACACACATCTGAAGCAGAGAGATACACACAGAGTAAAGGTAAAAGGTTGGAGCAGAATGTATCATGCTTCACCTGAAGTAAAAAAACAAAAAACAAACAAAAAACACACAAAAAAAACCAGGGGTAGCAATCCTTATCTCAGACATAGCAAAGGCAAAAATAGATCTAATTAAAAGAGATAAAGAAGGAAACTACATCTTGCTAAAAGGTACAATAGATAATAAAGCAATATAAATACTAAACGTGTATGTGCCAAGTGATATAGCATCAAGATTCTTAGAGGAGAAGTTAAATGAGTTACAAGAGGAAATAGAGAGCAACGCTATACTAGGGGGGTTCTGAATATTCCCCTCTCAGAAAAAGATAAATCCAGCCATAAAATAAGTAAGAAAGAAGTTAAAGATGTGAATAGAATGCTAGAAACATTAGATGTGATAGATGTCTGGAGAAAATTTAATGGGCATAGAAAGGAATATACCTTTTTTTCCTCTGGGGTATATTGCACATATTCAAAAATTGACCATGTATTAGGACACAGAAACCATATAGTCAAATGTGGAAAGGCAGAAATAGTAAATGCATTCTTCTCAGATCATGATGCATTAAAAATTACATTTAATAAAGAGCCATGGAAAGGTAGACTGAAAATTAATTGGAAACTAAATAATCTCATCCTATAGAATGAGTGGGTCACACAACAAATCATGGAAATAATCAATAACTTCATCCAAGGGCATGACAATAAAGAGACCAAATACTAAAACCTAAGTGATATTGCCAAAGCAGTGCTTAGGGGAGATTTTATATCTCTAAGTGCTTACATCAATAAAAGAGAAAGAGGAGATCAATGAATTGGGCATGCAACTTAAAAAACTAGAAAAACAACAAATTAAAAATCCCTAATTAAATACTAGTTTAGAAATCCAGAAAATCAAAGGAAAAATAATAAAATTGGAAGCAAGAAAACTATAGAATTAATCAATAATATCAAGAGCTTATTTTATGGGAAAAAACCAAAATAGAAAAACTTTTGGTTAATTTGATTGAGAAAAAGTAAGAAGAGAACAAAATTACAAGCATCAAAAAGGAAAGGGGTGATTTTGCCACCAATGAAGTGGAAAGTAAAGCAACAATTAAGAACTATTTCACCCAACTGTATGCCAGTAAATTTGAAAATCTAAATGAAATGGATGAATTTTAAAAAATAAAAATTGCCCAGGTTAAATGAAGAGGAAATAAAATCCTTTAATAAGCCCATATTAGAAAAAGAAATTGAACAAACCATTAATGAACTCACTAAGAAAAAAATCTCCAGGGCCAGATGGGTTTACAAGTTGATTATACCAAACATTTAAAGAATAATTAATTCCAATACCAAATACAAAAACCAAAACCAGACAGAGTAAAAACAGAGAAAGAAAATTATAGACCAATTTTCCTAATGAATATTGGAGCAAAGATCTTAAATAATATATTAGCAAGGAGATTACATCAAGTGATCACCAGGATAATACACTATGACCAGGTGGGATTTATACCAGGAATGCAGGGCTGGTTCAACATTAGGAAAACTATCAACATAATCAACCACATCAACAAAAAAACTAACCAAAATCATATGATTATCTGAATAGATGCAGAGAAAGATTTTGACAAAACACAGCACCCATTCCTAATAAAAACACTAGAGAGCACAGGAATAGGTGGAGCTTTCCTTAAAATAATAAGCAATATCTACCTACAACTATCAGCAAGCATTATATGTAATGGAGATAAGTTAGAGGCATTCCCAATAAGATCAGGGGTGAAACAGGGATGTCCACTATCACCTCTATTATTTAATATTGTACTAAAAATGTTACCTTTTGTAATAAGAGAAGACAAAGGAATTAACAGAATTAGAATAAGTAAGGAGGAAACAAAACTATCACTCTTTGCAGATGACATGATGTTATACTTAGAAAATTCTAGAGAACCAACTAAAAATTACTTGAAACAATTAATGACTTTAGCACAATAGCAGGATATAAAATACATCCACATAAATCATCAGCATTTCTATACATGACCAACAAAGTCCAGGAGCAAGAGATAGAAAGAGAAATTCCATTTAAAGTAATGGTAGATAATATAAAATACTTGGGAGTCTACTTGCCAAGACAAACCCAGGAACTCTATGAACACAATTACAAAACACTTTTCACACAAATCAAATTGATCTAAATAACTGGAAATATATGAATTGCTCATGGATAGGCTGAGCTAATATAATAAAATGACCATTCTAACTAAATTAATTTACTTATTTAGTGCCATACCAATCACACTACCAAAAATTATTTTATAGAGCTAGAAAAAAATAATAACAAAATTCATCTGGAAACAAAAGGTCAAGAATATCAAGGGAGCTAATGAAAAAATGCACAGGAAGGTGGGCTAGCTGTCCGAAATCTGAAACTTTACTATGAAGTAGCAGTCATCAAAACTATTTGGTACTGATTAAGAAATAGAGTGGCAGATCAAAGTAATAGGTTAGGCACAGGATACACAGTAGTAAATGATTTTAGTAATTTACTGTTTGATAAACCCAAAGACTCCAGCTTTTGGGATAGGAATTCAGTATTTGACAAAAACTGCTGGGAAAACTGGGAGAGAGTATGGCAGAAATTAGGCATAGACCAAAATCTTACACTTCATACTAAAATAAGGTAAAAATGGGTACATGATTTAGACATAAAGGTGATACCAAAGGTAAATTAGGAGAGGAAGAATAATTTCCCTCTCAGAATTATGGAAAGGAGAGTGAATATTATGAAAGGAAATATGGATGATTTTGATTACATTAAATTAAAAAGGTTTTGTACAAACAGAAGCAATGGATTCAAAATTAGGATGGAGAGAGAAAGCTGGGAAACAATTTTTATAGTCAGTATTTCTGATAAAGGCCTCATTTCTAAAATATATCAGGAACTAAATCAAATTTATGAGAATCCAAGTCATTCCCCAGTTGAGAAATGATCAAAGGATATGAACAAGCAGTTTTCTAATGAAGAAATCAAAGTTATCTATTGCCATATGAAAAAATGCTCTAAATCACTATTGATTAGAGAACTAAAACAACTCTGAGGTACCACCTGACACCTATCAGATTGGCTAATATGATAAGAAAGAAAAATAATAAATGTTGGAGAAGCTGTGGAAAATTGGAACACTAATACATTGTTGGTGGAGCTGTGAACTGGTCCAACCATTCTGTAGAGGAGCAATTTGGAACTATGCCCAAAGGGCCATAAAGTTGTGCATACCCTTTGACCCAGTAATACGACCATTGGGTCTTTTTCCCAAAGAGATCATAAAAAAGGTAAAAGGACCTACATGTACAAAAATATTTATAGCTGTTCTTTTTATGGTGCCAAGGAACTGGAAATTGAGGGGATGCCTTTCATCTGGGGAATGGCTGAACAAGTTGTGGTATATGAATGTAATGAAATACTATTGTGCTGTAAGAAATTATGAGCAGGCAGATTTCAGAGAAACCTGGAAGGACTTGCATCAACTGATGATTAGTGAGATGAGCAGAACTATGAGAACATTGTACACAGTATGAATAACATTTGGTGTTGATCAGCTGTGATAAACTTAACTCTTATCAGCAATACAATGGTCCAAGATATTTGGTCCTCATGATGGAAAAGGCCTCATGATGGAAAATGCTCTCCAAATCCAGAGAAAAAAAAGAACTCTGGAATCTAGATTGCACCATACTATTTCTACCTTTTCGCTTTTCTTTTTTGAGGTTTTTCCCTTTTGCTTTGATTGTTTTTTCAAAGCATGACTAATGTGTAAATATGTTTAATGTGATTGTACATATGTAACCTATATCAGATTGTTTGCTTTTTTGTGGAGCAGGGAGAGAGGGGAGGGAGGGAGAAAAATTTGAAACTAGAAATCTTAGGAAATCAAATGTTGAAAACTATCTCTACATATAACTAGAAAATAATAAAATAGTTTAAGATATTAAAAAAGTAATTGCAAACTAAACAGTAGGATCTAATCCTAAAGAATGAGTGCGAACACTAATGCATTGTTGGTGGAGTTGTGAACTGATCCAACCTTTCTGGAGAACAATTTGGAACTATCCCCAAAGGGCTATGAGACTGTGCATACCCTTTGATCCAGTAATACCACTAAAAGGTCTTTATCCCAAAGAAAACATAGAAAATGGAAAATGACCCATACATACAAAAATATTTATAGCACCTCTCTTTGTGGTGGCAAAGGATTGAAAATTGAGGAAATGCCCATCAATTGGGGATTGGCTGAAAAAATTGTGGTATATGAATGTAATGGAATATTATTGTGCTGTAAGAAATGATGAGCAGGCAGATTTCAGATAATCCTAGAAGACTTAAGTGCTGAGTGAAGTGAGCAGAACCAGGAGGAGATTGTACATAATAACAGCAACATTGTGTGATGATCACCTATGGTTGACTTGATTCTTCTCAGTAGTGCAATGATCCAAGAAAATTAGAAAGAACTCTTCACATTAGTAAAAAGAGAACTGTGGGTTCTGAATGCAGATTGGACCATACTGTTTCTACTTTGTGGTTGTTGGTTTTTTTATTATTTTTTGATGGGTTTCCCTTTTTTTCTGATTCTTCTTTCACACCATGACTAGTTGCCTCTTCCATAAGATTTGTTCTCTATCAAACTACCTATGTTGTCAGTTATTAAGACTTTTCTAAATATTTTATACAACCAAGGGATTATGCTAAATACTGGGGATACAAAGAAAGGAAAAAATATTGTCCTTTTCTTCAAGATTACATTCTGATCTGAGAATCAGCATGCAAATAAATATGTATTAATGTGATGTTTGTCATATTTGTACATCACACATATATAAATATACAACAATTATATTTATAAATTTATATGTGTGCATGTATATGTGTATTTATCTGATGACTTGGAATTAGTTTCCAAAGAAGGTCCCTAACATAAAGGAAATTGAAACAAATGTCTGGTAGAGAAGGGAGAGTTTTATCTGGGACCTGAAGAAAGTCAGGGAAGCCAGGAAAGCAAAATGAGGAGGGAGATAAATCCAGGCATCCTGAACAAAGTGACTCTGGGAAATAATCATAATAACCTCTCGGGCCCTCTAATTTCTTCATATATAAAATGAGCTTGACATGAGCTCAAAGTTCTATTTCATCCCTTAATCTCTGATCATATAACAACTGGTTGCCTTGTACCTGTATATCCTCAGTGTTCTAACATATATGTAGGTTCCAACTTTTAACTCAAAATTAACATCCCACTTTTTAAAATTTTCAATCCCCTAAACTATTGAGCTATTCTTTATTCATGCTATTGATATTGATGCCATGCCCCACTACTTTCAACCAAACTGTAGAGTATATGTTGAACATTTCTTCTATCTCCCCTGCTTGTAAACACTAAACTTTAGCTCACTATTCAGTAACTACTTTGGTATCTTGGTGTCATTCACTTTCCACATATTATTTGCAGGAAGCACTTCTATTCTCATAGACTGACATTGATTGAGTTCCTTCTTGTTGGAAATCTTATCTTTCATTAAATGCTGAGTATGTATTTTGTGTGACCCTGATACAATTTTTCCAGAAATTGAGACTGTTTTAGGACTGGAAATTGGGACTGTTGTAGCAATGGATTGTGACTTCATTTACTTCATTCACAAGGGAAACTCATGGATAAGAATAGATAGCATTTATAGAATAACTAGGATTTATATTTTCCTATAAGAGTTTCAAAGCATTTTAGAAATATTCACTCATTATATCCACACCACAACTCTCCAAAATAGGTATTATTGTTATCTTTATTTTATATCTAAAGAAACTGAAACAAGCAGAGGTTAAGTGACCTGCCCAGGGTAACAAAGCTATTAAACAACTAAAATAAGTTTTAAATTCAGGCCTTCCTGATTCCAGCCCCAGAAATTCATCCACTGCACATACTTTCTATAAGCAATTGAAAGATGAACAAGTCATAGACCCTAGTCAAATGGAATTGACCAAGAACTTGATATTGATAAACAACGTCACTAACAATATTTGTGATAAACAGTATCACTATGTTAGTGAAAAATAATATTCACTAACAATATTTGCCTCAACATGGGGGAGAAGGCACTAGAGATCGTTCTTTGTCAATTGATGCTTCATTAGACAGTGATAGACAGGTAGCTGTCTACCAGTACAACTTTAAGATCTCTGATACTGATGGACATTTTCCCCATGATTTAGGGCTTTACTGGGTCAGTGCCATAGGTACCTTGTTCTTGAGGTTTATTATCACTTCACAGCTCTTTGTTGACTATGCAGCCTTCTTTGTTGCTTGCTCATCTCCTTCAATACCCTTTAACATTTTAGCCATCATCAAGTTGCATGATGGTCTTATAGCTGTTTTATGTGTGTTTTTATCTCCTTTCCCAACTGAGATTCTCAATGTTGTGAGAATAAATATACTGGCTTTTCTCTTTATCTCCACTTACATCTCCTCTTCCCCACACAGGATATAAACTTTTTAGTCATGCCCAACTCTTCATGACCCCATTCAGGCTTTTCTTGGCAAAGATACTGGGGTGTTTCCCATTTCCTTTTCCAGTGCATTTTACATATGAGGAATTGAAGCAAACAGAGTTAAATGACTTGCCTAGGGTCACACAGCTAGTAAGTGTCTGAAGCCAGATTTAAACTCACAAAGATAAATCTTCCTGCTTCTAAGCCCAGAACTCTATCTACTGTGCCATTCAGCTACTCTACATACACCATACTAATTAAATATTTGTCTGTTCAATTCAATAATATATTAATATCTATTAGTTGTGGATTCATAGTATTGAATTATTGAATTTATATAAATATGCGTGATATTTGTAACATTCAGATGAAGGACTTTTCAAAGAATAATAATACTGGGAAGTCATTAAGGATTGTGAAGTGTGTTTTATATATTATCTCATTTGATTTTTACAACCTTGTGATGTTAATATCAGAATTATTATCATTTCCATTTTTAAGGTGAAGAAACTGAGGCTCAGGGAAGCTGGGCCTTGTTTTATGTTCACATGATTAGTCAATGTCAGAAGGAATCCAGGTAACCTACATTTTAACCCAGATCTTGACTCTTACCTAATTGAATTACCTTCTCCTTTTATCACTTTGTGTTTCTTTACAGCATAGATTTGGGTAACAATCAAGATTATGAAACTGACTTGCTATGCAAGTTATTTGCCTTCTATCAGCCTCAGTTTCTACATTTGTAAAAATGAGGCTATTAAACCAGATTATCTTTAAAGCTCAGTCTACTGTAAAAAGACAGCATGTTGCAGTGGAAAGAATAATATATTTTTAATCAGAGGAGTTGAATTTAATCCTAACTCTGCTATCACCGACCTGTGTTATGTTGTGAACCTGCCTAGGGTCTATTTCCTCCAATATGAAGTTGTAGGGTTGAACTAGATGACTTCTAATGTCCTTTCCAGATCAATGTATCTGTGGTTCTGTGATTCAAAGGAATGTCTGAAGTAATAATAATTTGTTTGGGAAATCCTTGATTTAGTTAACAGTTTTAACCTGAAAATTCTATCACAGATTTTTAAAAAAATAATTATTATTTTTAATGAACTTTTTTGGGGGGTAGTCCAATGTGGGTCATGTGACTTGCCCAGAGTCACACAGAAAGTAAGTGTCAAGTGTCTGAGACCAGATTTGACCTCAGGTCCTCCTGAATCCAGGGCCAGTGTTTTATCCACTGTACCACCTAGCTGCCCCCCCAAAATAAATTTATTTTTATATGCATTTGTAATGTATCTCCTACATTATAATTCTTCTATTGAAAACAACAACAAAAATGAAGCAAAAAAATTAATCACCTCTGTGGCAGGAGATGAGTAGTGAGTAGTGTCTTTCATCTTGTATTTTATGCACTGTATTTTATCATTTCATTAATAAGAACTCTTAAGTCTGCCAAAATTATTTTTCTCTCCTATATTGTTGTCATTTTAAATAATCTAATTTTTTCTCATAAAATTTCTTTACTTATTTATAGTTCACTTCATAGTGATCTTCCCAGTTTCTTCTGAAATGGTGCATTTTGTAATTTTATGGCATAATAATACTCCATTACATTCATATTTGATAATTTGTTTAGTTATTCCTCTCAAAAGATGGCAGATCCTTAGTTTCCAATTTGTGACTATTATATGAAAAGAGATGCTATAAATGTTTTTTGTGTATTTAATTTCTTCTCTCTTTGATTTTCTTGGGATATAGGTTTAATATAATCATAGTTTTGTCACAGGGTATGCACAGTGTAATAGCTTTAGGGACATTGTTACAAATTGCTTTCCATAATGGCCACACCAATTTGGCTCCACCAAAAGTGCCCCAGGGTGACTTTTTCCCATAACCTTTCCAATATTTGTCATTTTCTTCTTTTGTCATTTTGTCTAGGTGATGAGTATGAGGTAAAACCTTAAAGTTTATTTCCTTTTAATTTCTCTAAGTATTAGTGATTTAGAACATTTTTTGTAGGATTGTTGATAACCTGAATTTCTTATTTTGAAATTGTACTTAGTATTCTTTGACTATTTAGCTTAAAGTGGGGGAAGTCGCTAGCTGACATAGTGGATAGAGCACTGGTTCTGAAGTTGGAAGGACTTGAGTTCAAATCTGACCTCAGATACTTACTAGTGTGACTCTGAAAAAGTTACTTAATCCCAATTGCCTTAAACATCTAGGGCCATCTCCAGTCATGCTGACAGATATCTTGCCACTGGACCCAGATACTTCTGGAGAAGAGACTAAGGCTGGTGACCTGGCACAGCCCTCCTTCACTTACAATCCAATTCACGACAAGTCATGATTCCACCCTGATGTCATGATCTTATTCAAGAATGAAGGACAAAAAAATAATAATAACAGCTTAAAGGGGATACGGTCTTAATTTTATAAATTTGAATCCATTTCCTAACCATATGTTGTTAATGTCCTAAACTTTCTTTATGTGCCATGATGCCTTTGGTTACTTTAAAACAATTGTAAATGCTGATGAAAGTACATTCTCTTTCTCACACATATTGATCAATCAATTAATCTACATACATCTTTAATATGTCACAATATAATATGCTGTATTATGTTGTATTCTAGCATATATGTCAAATCATGTATCATATGTCATGTCATGTGTTGTGTCATGTCTTGCTACATTACATTGCATTGAATTGGGTTGTATCATATTGTATTCTATCCCATTACATTATAATATGTTATATTATATCACATCATATCGTTTTATGATCTGACATAAAATAACATAAGAGCATACCCATAACAACACAAAACATCACAATACAATATAATCTAATATGATGTGCAATAATGAAATACAACAGATGTCATATGATATATTATTTATGGATTCATACATATACATAAGCACACACATTATAATTCATATAGTATTCCCTTAATAGTAATTAGTTAAACTATTGCTTGTTTGTACTAGAATCAAAACTTCAAAACTGGTGCTAATTGGACTATAATAACTTTATTAGATGTCATCTTCTTCTGACAGCGCATGCTAACTCCTGGCCATCATAGCTCTATAGCTCACTCATCCAAGAGCACTCCAAATAGGTATTTTCAAATTTGCTTGATCACATATAGAGTTCAGTAAAAACAATTTGATGAACACTTACTATGTACCAACTATATGAAAGACATTGCCATTGGTGGAGGACTGGGAGGTTCATAGACAAAAACTAAATAGTCCCTGCCTACAAGGAGAGTACATTCTACTGGAAGAATATTGTCTATACAGGTTAAATTAATTCACAGTTATTTGAAGAGGCTGACAACTTGACAGACATCAAAAAAGGATTCATGAAGCAGGTTGCAGCTGCACCAAATCTTCAAGGAAGGTAGGCAAAAATGAAGAAAGGAGAGTATTCTACTCCTATTTAAAAAAAAAAACCAAACAAACATAAAAACTGGAGGTGAAATATATCACTCCAGAAACAGTAAATATAAATATTTGAGTTGAACATAGTATGTGGTGGAGTGATGTGAAATAAGTCTGGAAATATAGACTGGAGGCATACTGTGAAAGGCCTTAAGTGGTTCAGATCAAATGGAATGAATGAAACCTCTCACAAGAATAACATGAACCCACTTAAATGGCTTCACTTAAACATTGAGACACCTCTGGGGATACGCCTTTTGTAAAGCAACCTTCAAAGTGAATTGTATGGGACAGAGTTTAATAAAAGAAAAATCCCCTAAACACTGATTGTCCAAAAGTGATGTATATTGCTTGTAAAAATTTGTAGTGCATTAACTTTCCTCTTTGCTATTGCTTTGAGGATGGTGAGTTCTTGAGTGCTTGCTGCCATAATTCTTCAATAGCAAAAAGGAATATCAGTCAATTAATACTTAACAACTTCATAAATCATGTATGATGAAATGAGATTAGTGTTAGAGGGGAAACATAGAGACTAGTAGGTCTGACTAGGGAATGCCATAAAACTCCACAAACCCTGAATCTTACCAAGCTGCCAATGCTGAGGGGAAAAAATGGGAGCAGCCATTCCTAACCATTTTAGGGACTTTTTTCCAAAGCAATGTTGACTAGTCATATGTGTGGAAAGCCACAAGCAACTGTAATTAAAATTTCTTTAAGTTTATTTAATTTATAACTGACTTAGTCTTTTTAATCAGAATTTCCTTTTTGAGCTCAAGGAGGTTATTAGACAAACTCCAGAACAGTCTTAATGAGTTTCTACATCTTATTCAGTTCTTGAATTATCTTTAATGACTATTGCTATTGAGACCTTCCTATAGTTTATTCATCTGCCTTTTCATGTTTGGATTAAATTCACTCTACAATGGTTACTAATTGTTCCCCAGAACCATTCTGCAAGTAGTTTGTTTGAAAAGCAAACGCAATACACAGTAGATGAAATCACAATTAGTAATGAGGAAACTTCAAAGGGCTTGGAGCTGGGGCTTTGGTGAAGATACAGATCTAAAAGTTCATATGCTAATTCAGGTTTATGTGTGTCATGCATACTTACCTCAAAATCTAACAAACTACTAGGGTTTTTTGTTTGTTTGTTTGTTTTTTAAAGAGATGTCAGACATCTCTGCTCCTCCTCTCAGTCAAAAAGGCTTTTAAATGATTTGGGTATAGGATCTAATATAATTTAGAATCCAAATGTAGGGGAAATACTGACAAGAAAAATGCAAAGAAACAAATTAACATAACTTAAAATACTTTTCTCTATAAATCATGTTCAACTTAACTTGATTTTTAAAAAAATCTCTAAAATTATTTATCAGCAAAGAGACATGAGGTAAATAGATTGAGCATGGAACTTAAAAAAATAAACCTAAAAAAGCAACAAATCAAAACAAACAAACAGAAATAGAAAGTATTAAAATAAAAGATGAGATTTTTGTCAAGGAGTAAATGAAAAAAAAATTAAAATGTCTTTCCATCTGTTTTAATTTTGGTTTTACATGTATTTTGGAAAATAAAATTCTATTCAGAATAAAGAAAAATAAAAGAAGAGATAAAATAGAAAACAAAATTTTAGCTTTATGGCTAAAACTTGGAATTTTGAAAAGAAGAATGAAATAAATCATAAGCTAACCTGATTTAAAAGAAAGCGTGGGACATCTAGGTGGAGCAGTGGATAAAGCACTGACCATGGATTCAGGAGGCCCTGAGTTCAAATCTGGCCTCAGACACTTGATACTTACTACCTGTGTGACGCTGGGCAAGTTGCTTAACCCTCATTGCCCAACAAAAACGGAAAGAAAGAAAGAAGAAAGAAAGAAAGAAAGAAAGAAAGAAAGAAAGAAAGAAAGAAAGAAAGAAAGAAAGAAAGAAAGAAAGAAAGAAAGAAGGAAAGAAGGAAAGAAGGAAGAAGGAAAGAAAGAGGAAATCAAATCACCAATATGAAAATTAAGGAGAAACCTGAACACATAAAGAGGGAATAAAATAAATCATTAGAAATGATTTTGGAGGGGCATCTAGATGGCGCAGTGGTTAAAGCGCTGGCCCTGGATTCAAGAGTACCTGAGTTCAAATCCGGCCTCAGACACTTAACACTCACTAGCTGTGTGACCCTGGGCAAGTCACTTAACCCCCATTGCCCTGCCAAAAAAAAAAAAAAAAGAAATTATTTTGGATAAATATATACATATATAATACATACATATGTGCACATATATAAACATATAGTAATACATACCAGGTGGGCCAAAAGTCACAATATTTTAATAACTTTTTGAAAATTAAGTTTTTCTTTATTTTTTGGCATTTGCAAGATTTGATCTTTCACATGTAATGTAAATTCATTTCCCATATGTACTATACATAATATTATGATATAAAATTTAAAAATAAAGGAGTCATCAAATATTGAAGCCCTTTGTCACTTTTGACCCACCCCGTATATGCATATGCTTAAAGAAATAATAACTTAAATAAATGAATAATTATACAATTATAACGTATCTATGCTACAGAACAAGAAAAAGATAATAAAACTGACACAATCATGGGACAGATAAAATAAATAATAAATTATCAAACAAAAATGTCCCAGGTACAGACAGTTTTACAGTTGAATTCTATCAAATATTTTTTAAAAAGTATCTCCAATGTCATAAAATTAATTTAAAAATAGAGAATGAAAATATCAAATTTTATTCATTGTATAAATATGTCCTGATAATAAAGTAATATTACTCATTCATATTGTTGCAAAATATTAAAATAAATGTTAGCAAAAAATTTATAGCAATGCATTCAAGGATTATACACTATGGTCAGTTTAGATTTATGTAAGGACTGTAATATTGAGAAGAGTACAAAAATGGCAAAATAACAACATCAACAATAAAATCCTATTTGAGAAGTTAGGCATCCTTCCCCTTCTCTCCATTCCCGTTGGCATCAGGATAGTTCAGGTATTTGTCACCTCTCATGTGGGAAATTTTTCTATCTTCTTATTTGACATTTGTATTCCTGATTCCAATCTGTCTCCTTTCAAGTTTGTATTTCACAACAATATGAAAGTAGTCTTCCTGATGAATAAGCTAAACATATCATATGATTCCAATCTCACACATTTAGAACTAGAAGGGAACGTGGAGGTCATTTAGTCTAACACTTTAATTTTACAGATAAAAAAAATTGATATTCAAAGAATTCATGTCCAAAGCCACAAAGGTAGCAAGTAACAGACCTGTGATGAGGATAGTAAACTAAATAAACTCTACAGTTTCCTCTTGGGGCTGCTAGATAGTGGAGTGGATAGAGTGATGGGCCTGAAGTCAGGATAACTTATCTTCCTGAGTTCAAATGTCATGTCAGACACTTATTAGCTGTGTGACCCTGGGTAAGTCACTTAACCTTGTTTGCCTCAATTATTATCTGTAAAATGAGTTGGAGAAGGAAAAGGCAAACTACTCCAGTATCCTTGCCAAGAAAAACTCAAATGTCACAGAGTCAGGGATGACTAAAAAATGAACAACAACAAACATTCCCTTCTTCTACCTCTAAAAATTTGATATTCAGATGGATCTATTATTGTATGAAGTAAAACTTCTCAGCCATCTTCTACACCATGTCACAACCATCTTTCTTTTTATATCTCTTTTATATACTGCCTTCTCCCAGTAAATTTTAAGTTCCTTGAGGGCAGGAACTGTCTTGCTTACTTGTATCTATATTTCCAGCACTTAGCAAAGTGCCTGGCACTGAGTAAGAACTTAAGAATCTATCTATCTATCTATCTATCTATCTATCTATCTATCTATCTATCTATCTATCTATCTATCTATCTATCTATCTATTGATCCCATCAGCATAAGTTCAAGAATAGTTTGATTTATAGGGAGTTATCCTTAATAACTATCAATTCTTCTGGGAAGACTTTAATGGATTATTCTGTTTATGCTCCCAATAATTGCTTTGCTTGAAGTAGTTATCTTTGTTCCTTTTCAGAAGACATTTCTTCCTTGAATTCAAAAGTAAAGCTTGCTGATTTCTGCCGAAGTACTATATTTTTTTCATGTATTTATTAATCTGTCTCTGAAACGTAAAGGTTTTGAAACTTTGCTTTATTAGTTGTTTTAAATACTTATTCGTCTCCCTGAACAATGGAGGTGAAACAATATCTCTACTAGACTTCTTTCCATTGAAGAATCATGGGATGGGGGTTAACCTTGGTTTTGAAAAACCTCTATAGATCTGGAAGTTTCTGCCAAGGTGGAAGAGTTTGAGGCATAGACCTGGTAAGGAGCTAAATTCCTGTGTTCCCAATACCAGTTCAGCTAACTTCAGAAAAGTTCAACAACTAATTGTCCATAGGGCAATACCTTTTTTGAGTTCAACAATTTGAAAATACTATCCTCTCAACACAGATTTTGCCATCACCTCCTCCACCTCCAACTCCCCTCACTTAGCTCATTTTGATGTGATGTCTTCCCCCATTAAAATATAGGTTCCTTCGGGGGCAGCTAGGTGGCACAGTGGATAGAGCACTGGCCCTGGATTCAGGAATACCTCAGATACTTGACACTTACTAGCTGTGTGACCCTGGGCAAGTCACTTAACCCCCATAGCCCTGCAAATATATATATATATATATATATATATATATATATATATATATATATATTCCTTCAAGGCAGGGATTGAGTTTCTTTTTGGTTTTAATTGGCACCCCCAGAGCTTAGTATAGTGTCTGGAAAAAGTAAGTACTTAATAAGTTTTTGGCATTTGCCTAGTGAGGAAATGCTTTAATTATATTATTCAGAAATCATTATATTTAATTATTATTATGCTATTTAAATCTAACTTTATGTGACAAGAGACTGTTTTGACCCAGAATATTGCCCTGACCTCAGAGACTCTTAAGGAATGCCAAAGAAGGTTACGAGGAATTTGTGTCCTCCCAGGTCCTAGAACCACCCAAGATATTCTTGTATTGAGTCCTTAACTCAGATTTGTTTTAGTTTCACCCTAGGTTGCATTTTGGGTTCCCTTGTATTTTGGCTACACCAAATTTTTTTTTATTGTTTATATTTACTGAGATCCATCTCAATTCACCTTACTTTCAAGGTATTCTCTCAGCAAAATTGCTTAACTGCATTCATGTGGTTCATTTGTGGGTACACTAAACTAATTCCTGTATAATGTAAACTTTTCAGAACCTGGATGAGAAGAAGCCACACCTTTTTCCAGCTCACTCTCCTCTCCCACATTACCCAATAAATGTCCTTCTAAAACTATTTCAGATTTGGGGTTTATTGTCATGTAAGACTACTGTATTGGAAATAATTCTGGATATGCTTTGGTGGAGGGAAGATCTATGCTAATGAAATCATAGAGCCTTGATGTCTTACAGCAGCAGAAGTAAGGAAAACACAGATGGGGTTACATGATCTGTCTAACCTCAGCAAAACTTTAGCAGAGCTAAGACTGGATGTAACAACTTTCTGGTCAGAGTTTAAGCTAATTAACTATAATACTTCCTTGAATTTATCAAAATCTATTTCTTCATTCTTTTCTTTTCAGTGTCTGGTAAGGGTAGTTTTCAGAGACTTTCCTAAGAGAGACTAATGTAACAGGGGCATCCCATAGAGCATGCTCAGATTTGGCCTTACTACTTTCAATTGAATGCGTGGGAAGACTGGAGTAAGTTTCTAGCCATGTATGGCTAATTACTGAGGGGCTTGCAATTGTAAAATAATAAAAAGTATTTTAATTGGCTGTTGAGCTAAAGGAGCTTATGATTCAATGAATGCACAAATGGATTGGCCCACCCTTCTGTCCATTTCTTCTTTCCAGCTTCAAATCCTTTAAGCACCATTTTCCACCTACAGTGGAGAGGTGGGTAGGAGAGAGAAGCTTGGTCCAGCCTGAAGCCAGGAAAACCTGAGCTCTAAATCCTACCTCCAACTTACTAGCAGTGCGATCCTAGACAAATCACTTTACCTCTGCCTGCCTCAGTTTTGTCAATGTAAAATGGGATGATAATAGTAGCTACCTTAGAGTGCTGCTGCAAGGATCAAATCAAATAGGATTTGTAAAGTGCTTAGCATAGTTCCTGACACATAGATTAAAAAATTCTTGTTACCTCCCCTCTACATGATTGCACCCTGGTGTCCAAGAGGTTGTGAGCACATAATAACTAAAGCACAGTCATTCCTGCCTAGGCAAGTTTGAGCCTGGGTTTAGATCAAACTTGTGTTTGAGCTCCCTCTTTTGTGTTTCCTTTCCTGAGCAGGTCTGAACAGCAATCTTGAGAAGGATGTATGCAGAAGGAGATGCTTTAAATTCAGAAAGATTCAGAAAACTCTGAGTGCAGCAGCAGCGATGTCCACTGGAGAGCAGTTGGTTGCAAGAGCAGCAGATGTAGGAACGATCAAATGTGGAAGTGACTTAGCATGAAGTTCAGAGGAAGGTCAAGTTTGGCACAGAGCTGAGATGAAATGTAAAATGCCTCATCAGTAATCCTGCAAATAGCTTCATGTTCTGATGAATTAAGAATCATCCTTTCAGCAGATTAAAATAGTATTTAGTTGATACCAAATCCTATTTTGTTGAATAATAGACACTTGTGCATTGAATATATTTAACCTCTCTTTTCTATGTAGGAATAAGTTACCTGTCCTATACCTGACCTATTATTGTGGCCTTATGCCTCATATTGTTCATTAAACACCTCAAAAAATACCCTCCCTTATTTCCTTTTGGGAGAAATCCTAGAAATGAAGCATTAGCAAAATTATTCTCTAGGTAGTAGGGTGGGAGACTTGATAATTTCATGAATGTGAGAAAAAGGAGACTTATTCTCTTAATTAAAGATGGGACACTCAAGAATGAAACCAGGTTCAAATCACATGCCTGGGTATAGAACAGTGCATGGTACAGTACCTCAGCCTCTGTTGGCCTAGCAATGATTCATCTATGCTAGATCAATAGTCATGAAAGAGGACTCTGATTTTGATGTGTATATGCAAGTCACTCTGGACAGAGTGGTTTGCTTCCACCAGAGAAAGTAGGGGCACCCATAGACAGAAATAGTTGTAGTGACTGATGGATCCATAAGAGTAATTATTGGTCATCCAGACAACTTTATTAACCTTCATAGACATGCCTATGGGTCACACTTACAGTTGTTTTGTTCAATGGTACTTGAAATCTGCTGACCTAGGCACTTGCATGTGCATAAATACATGCACATATGTACATTATATATGTGCGTGTATATGTACATGTGTCTGTAGACATGTTTTTACATATACATGTGTGCCACATACATAATTTGTATGTGAAAGGGGATGCCTTTTTCAGACAGAGTATAGAAACATTGTCAGCTCTAAGGTTCCCATAAACCTACAAAATTGGCATAGGTGACTAAATCTTAGACAGATTCCTTGTTTCTTTGTGCTATGGCTGATCCTAAAACAGGATTAAACATGAGAACTTCAGTGACTGTTTTACAGATGCACTCTTGTTACAGCTGTATGATTTATTTTAATATTATGACCATAAAATCATAGAGTTAGAGTTGAGAGGAATCTTAGAGATTGAATCCAACACCATCATCTTATGAGGAAACATGGGAAAACTGAGGCTTTGAGAGGGTAAGTTACTTGTCCAAGTTCTCACAGGAAGTTAAAAATAAATCAGTTTCCTTGTGAGCTGAGCAGTGCCTCTCTTCCTTAAATACAAAGGTATTAAATCCAAGCGTAAAGAACAAAGCTTCACAAATTGTGCTGGGCAGAACTCTGACTTTAAAATGAAAAAACTTGGGTTCAGATCCCATTTCTGCTAATGACTACTTGTGTAAATTTAGCTGAGTTCCTGTGTTTACATTTTCTCCACTTGTATCACTCCCTTCCATATGTGGCTATAAATGAAGATCAAAGAAGACAATGTATAGAAGGATAATATGTTCCTAGAATAGAGCTGGAAAGTATGTAAGAGATCATCTGCCCCAACCCTCCCATAGGTTGTGACTCTCCCAACATCACAGCAAGAGAAGAGCTAGGATTAAAATGCAGGCTGTCTGACATGACCTCAGAAGCATAATTCTTTCCATTATGCCACAGTGAATCTTGGTAAACCTTAAACTACTATATAAAATTAAGGTACTATTATTCCTCATTCCTTCAGATGGAGATCCATAGAATTACTGTGGGCCAATGAGATCAATAGAACATGATCTGAACTTCTTCTCCCTTTACTGCTTTCAGACATCCAATAACCTCCACAGCTAAATTCTTTTCTTTTGTATACAATCTTCCAGGCCTGAAACCTTTGGGTAACTTTTAATTAAAAGTATTGAAAAAGACATTCAATATCAGGCCATATAATTTATTGTTAGTCAAATTACAGTTAAATCTAACCCTGCCCTATTATTGATGAAATCCAAGGAAGAAATTACAACAACATTCTCGGGGTTGGAGGGAGGTGAGGAGGAGAGAAACATAGACAACAACAGCAACAAAAATAATGCCAGGAGAATCAATAGGAAAACTCTAAGCTACATATGCTCCTGAAATACAGTATGATTTATGCAAGAGCATGTAGGAAGCAAGCCTCTACTTAAAGTTGGGTTGTAAAACTATAAATTACTTTCCTAACTAATGGTAGAAGTTTTTGCTGTTCTCAACTAGAACCTAGTCTAGAAAAAAGTGTGAAGCACTGAGACTACCTTGTTTATATTTCCCAGTCTTCATTCCTCTCTAGCCTGTCCTATGGATCTTTCTCTACAGAATTTTTTTCTCCCATGCCATAGAAAAATCATCATCCTGCAAGCTTAGTCCACTGCTGGATTCCTTCTCATAATAGTTATTTATGTAAACCCTTGGCCCCTTTGGCCTCTCCCTCTGATGGACTGGTTCTTTCCAGAAACTCCATTTTAAGGAAGAGGTCCATACCAACTGTATCTTTGTTTTTTCTACAAGCCAAACTACTAACTCATCTTCACAGGTCTTTCTCTTCTGTGCCACTGGGATGGGTACTTTCACACTTCACTCTTTTTTCAGCTCTCTGGCATGTACAGTCTTCCCTCCTTCCCCCATTAAAATGTAGGTTCCTTGTGGTCTGGGATTAACTTTTTTCCTATTTGTATGTATGTGTCCAGCATTTACTACAGTGGCTGACATATTGTAAGTGTTTAAGTAATTCTTATTGATTTGTTGACTTGGCTAAACTCTTTTTTTTTTTTGGTGGGGAAATTAGGGTTAAGTGACTTGCCCAGGGTCACACAGCTAGTAAATGTTAAGTGTCTGAGACCGGATTTGAATTCAGGTACTCCTGAATCCAGGGCCGGTGCTCTATCCACTGTGCCATCTAGCTGCCCCTTGGCTAAACTCTAACAGTCAGGGAGGCCAAAACCTAGTAGCTTTAGATTGCTTCACAGTGGCTTTCTGGAAGACAAAGATAGCTTGCCTTATTAAAAGCTGACATTTGTAAAAGACTTAACATATGATCTTTCAATTGATCATCACAACAGCTCTGTGATGTAGATACTATAGGAATTCATATCATTTTACAGATGAGACAATTGAGGATTAGAGAATTTACTTGCTTACCTGTCCTGTTGCCAGTAAATGTCAAAGGTAATTTTTGAAGCCAAGGTTTCCCAAATTTCAATCCAAGTGTTCTTTGCATTATATCTTATTGCTTATCAATTTATCAATTTTCATTTGTGTCATTTGTACTGTTAGAAAGAGAACCCTCCTAGGAAAAATCATAGGCCTTTGAAATATTGAAGTATTCAAGTGGCACCCTATTCCCTTATCTTGTTAATGAATACTAATATCCTTGATGGTAATAAGCCATAAAACCATGATTTTAATGTGATTGAAACAGGATTCGTATAGTTTGTTGACTTGATACATATTTTCATACATTTGACGGACAGTTATTAAGCACCATGCTAGATGCTGAAGGACATGCGCAGGTTTATTGCTCTCTAACTGAGAAACTTTCAGTCTACTGGGAAAGATTAAATACATACCTCAATCGAATTTAATTCAAATAAGCAGCCAGCTGGTGGAGTGGATAGAGTTCTGGGACTGTAGTCTAGAAAACCTTAGTTCAAATCCTATATCAGGCTCTTATTAGCTATGTAGTCCTAGATATTGTCATTGGACCAAAATCAATTTATTCATCTGTAAAATGAGACAGACTTGATGGTCTCTAAGAGTTCCTTTCAAAATCTAAAAGTTTTACTCTATAAATTACAATCAACAAATATTTAACAAATGTTTCAATTGTATATGTATTAAGGGCTTGCTATGTATAAGGCAACAAGATTTATGACAATGGTGGTGGTGGTGATGATGATGATACAGTCCCTGGTTTCAATGACCTTAAGTTTACATAAATAATTAATTTAAAATAAAATAGGCATATTAAAAATTTTAAAATATTAATATTTATGTAGTTACTGTCACTTTATACAAGCAACTATATCAAATGAAATTCTGTATGAACATGAAACTGACACAAAAAAGTGCCATGAAGATTCAGAGAAAGGAGAGATAATTAATTTCTCATGAGGAGGATCAAGAATGACTTCCTGGAAGAGATGCCTTTTAAGCATATTCAGAAATAATGGGTTGGAATTCAACGGGCAATAGAGGAATTAGAAAATATAACATATATTGAGAATAGCAGAAATGGGGAAGCTAGGTGGCACAGTGGATAGAACACAGGCCCTTGGAGTCAGGAGGAACTGACTTCAAATATGGCCTCAGACACTTAGTAGATGTGTGACCCTGGGAAAGTCACTTAATCCTGATTGGTGAGAGAGAGAGAGAGAGAGAGAGAGAGAGAGAGAGAGAGAAGCAGAAGCAAAGATACATAAGCAAGAAAGTCGCTGCATGTTATCCATCATAATTTGGATAAAGCATAGAGTAAGTGACCTCGACATGAGAAAGTAGAGGTAAATGACATACACAAATACTATTTTGGACCATTATCACATGTATAATTAGCATTTTCTTTACTTCTCAAAAGAAAATGTATTATTCTCTTATTTTATTAAATACTATAGGCTTTAGAGTAGCTAGTTGGTATGTTGGATAGAGCTCTGGGCCTGGAGTCAGGAAGACTCATCTTTATGAGTTCAAATTTGACCTCAGACATTTATTAGCTGTTTGACCCTGGGGAAGTCACTTACTCCTGTTGGCCTTAGTTCCTGATCTGTAAAATAAATTGGAGAAGGAAATGGTAAAACACTCTAGAATCTTTGCCAAGAAAACCCCAAATAAGTCCATGAAGATTCAGATATGACTGAAATGGCTTTAACTAAGCAGCTATATTTCATTGGTGAATAAAATAGATTGTATAGTTTACTTGTGTTTACTTGATGCATTCTACTTTAGAGAGACAGAGAGGCAGAAATGGAGAGCATGAGAGAAAGAGAGAGAGAGTATTAAAAAAGTAAAAGAGAGAGAGAGAGAGAGAGTATTAAAAAAGTAAAAGAGAGAGAGAGAGAGAGAGAGAGAGAGACTAAGAGAGATGGCATATTGCCTAGCTTGTATGCATATAACATCATATCTACTTTTTGCTCATCCATCCATGGCCACTCCTTTGACTAATAAATAGAAGCTGTTCAGTACATACAGTATTGGACTTGGAGCTAAGAAAACTTGAGGACGAATCCTGCTTTAGATACTTCTTTGCTCTGTGACTGTGAACAATTTCTTTAACCTTTCTGAGGCTGAGTTTCCTCATCAGTAAAATAAAGGAGTAGACATGGATGGCCTCTAAGATACCTTTGTAGTTTTAAAATTATAATCCTATAAATAAATATGTTAGACTTACTTTGGTAAACAATCTCTCTGACAGCATCTCCATAGAAACGTGTTGCCTTTCTCTAAGGCTTTGAGATTTGCAAAGCATTTCATAAAGATCTCATTTGATCCTCAGGACCCCCCCCCCATAATAGCTATTATTATCCCCATTTTACAGAATATTTTTAAAGGCTGAAAATATAAGTAGTGTTGCTCAGGATTATGCAACTTGTAAGTATCCAAGGCAGAAATCAAACTGAACTCTTCTATTTTCAAGTGTGCCAATCTGTTCTATCCACTAGATTGGCCTTCCCTTAGCCTTAGTCAAAAGCATAAGAAGTATCACCATTTTATAGTTAAGGAAACTGAAACATTAAGAGGTCAAATCAATTGTCTATGGCCACATAGGTAATAGGTGTCAGGCAGAATTCTTTCTGTGCTCTTTCCTTTGTGTCATATTACTTCATTGTTGGAAAATCAATTTTATTGTGAATGTCATCATATTGCACAAAATGATAGAGAAATGGCTAACTCTCTATATACAGTTGTTCTTTGGAAGGATGATATGGGGAAGAGTAAATTTCGGAAGAATCTAGTATGCAATGGCATCTACAAACCTCAATTTATAAGATAAGTCCCCTAGATAATGGTTACTCATGGTTCAAATTACTCTAAGTGTGTATACCCTAAAAGTATAGTTTTTTAAATCTTTAATGGTCAATCAGAGGACCCAACTTATTCAAAACAAAGATATTTAATATTAGGAAAAGTAGCAACAAAATATCCTCCACAGCCTAAAACTGGGGTGTAGTCTCCCATAAATACGTATATAATATTATTGGGAAGAATTGTAGGAAGCACTTTGGACATTTAGAAGGTTAGGCCTATTGGGAACACATGCTTAGTGTATACTGTGTGGTTTGATACTTTTGCCTGTAGAACTGCAAAGCCACTGATATCTTCTTGAGATGTGATCACACTACTTTTAGCGGGCCTGCTCCCTTCTGGTCCTCTAGACTCTCCATGATGTTGCCCAGGCAAACATTGCTTCCCTAATGATGCTTGACAAACACAAACATTCTTTGCTAAAAGAAAACACGAAACTAGAAATATTTTTGTACCTACAAGTTCTTTCCCCATACCTTCAACCTGTGTCAGTAAGATACTTAGTAGTGGTATTGCTGAGTCAAAGAGTGCCCATGCTTTAGTTACTTTTTGGATATAGTGTTCCATATTGATTCCCACAATGTTGAACCAATTCATAGTTCTATCAATAGTCAGTCAGCAAACAAACACTTATTAAGAAATTATTGTGTGCCAGGCAGTGTGCCAAACACTGGGGACACAAAGAAAAGCAAAAGACTGTTTTTTGCTTTCAAAGAGCTCATAGTCTAATGGGGGAAACAGCATGAAAACAATTATGTACAAATAAGAAAAAGAAAGGATAAATTAGAGTTAATCAGAAGAGGGCAGGCAGTAACATTAAGAATGATCCAGAAAGGCTCCTTGTAGAAGATGAAATTTTAGCCAGGACTTTAAAAGAAGCCATGGAGGCCAAGAGGCAGGAATGAGTAGGAAGACAATTCAATTTATGGGAGATGGACAGTAATAATGCACAAAGTCAGGAGATGGAGTATTACATGCATTGAACAGCAAGAATGCTAATGTCACTAAGGTCACAGAGTTATGTGAAGCTGAGTAAGATATAAGAAGATTGGAAAAGTAGGAGGCAGTAAGGTTAGGAAAGCTGAAAAAGATTTGAGTATGGGCCTGACAAGGAACATGCTTAGTTAAACTATTGTAACTAAGCAATATGAAACTTATTATCAGTGGATTGGGCCTTAGGTAAGTTCAATGTTAGCAGTGACCCATAAAACAGAAATATAAAGTAGCTCACACTTCTAAGCAGTTTCCTCTTTTGATAATAAAGGTTAGAAGGAAAGTAGATACTATATATATATATATATATACATTTTTCATCAATGAATTGTGTTTTAAGATAGGAGATAAATATGAAACCATTTATCCACTTGGGCTGTTATTTTAAAAAGATGTGTGTTGTGAGGGGGTGAGATGAGATGCTGAGGAGTGGACCTTACTTTTTTATGTGTGTTTGTAGTCACATATGTACAATCATGGTATAAAGGACTTCTTAGTAAAAGACCTGCCAAATTTAACAGGCTTTAAATTCAATATGAATCAAGAGCATGACAAGATATTCTCCAAAGCAAAACAACAGCAAACAACCAATATTTCAATTGTACTTTAAGATTAATAAAGTACTTTATATATTTTATATCTTACGTTATCTTTACAATTACATATACATAGCTACATGTCTCTGTTATAAAGCATTGGACCTGCCATCAGGAAGAACTGGATTAAAATCTGGACTTTAGTAGTCACTAGCTACATGACCTTGGGTGAGTCACAACCCCTTCCTGGCTCATTTTTCTCATCTGTAAAATGGGAATAATAATAATAATAACACCTACCTCTCAGGTGTGTTGTGAGGACAGAGAAATAATATTCATAAAACTCAAAGTTCCATGGAAATGCTAGCTACTACTACTACCCTGTGAGAAAGGTGTCATTACTGTCCATTTTATAGATAGAGAAACTGGACCTGAATGAGACTAATGACATTAACCAGGATCACAGGGCTAATACACTTCCCAGAAAGGATTTGAATGTGGAGAAGGCACAATTGCAGCACAAAGGAAATTGCAACTGCTGAAAGCATCATGATAAAAGAAGAGATTTTGCTTCTTGGGGATTGGACAAGGAAAGTGGACCAAGGGGAAAGGTACCCCTGGTAAGGGAATTAGACCACATGGTGATGTAGAAGAACAAGATACCATAGTGAGGTACAAGACTATCTGTTGCCATGCAGAAGTAATGCCTTTCTCCCTCAGATTGTGTCTTAGATAAAAACCTTTTTTGCCCCATGTTTGTTATAGCCCTGGCAATATGTCTTATAAGTGTGTATTGCTATGAATGACCTGCATCAAGTAACTTAATTAATGACTTTTCAAGCATTTATAATTCTAAAATTTGCATTTACCACAGGCTAGTTTGTCTTGGATTATTTAATTCTGTTAATCCTTTTTTTTTTTTAGGAAAGAAAACCCAATAATAAATATTAAATAGAAAAGTGGAGGTAGGCCATTTTCAAAGGAAGAAAAACATTGAATAAGGCTTATATCACAATCTAGAGACCACTCAGATATAAACATAAGAAAAACTGCCTGTCATGATTGCAAATAAAATTTGATGTCTCCAGCCAGAATCTTTTTTAACAAAGTTGAGATTTCTGGCTTCTGCCACTGCAGCTAAAAGGGAAGAATTGTGATGATGTAGCATTTCCTGCCATCTGTTCCTTCAAAGAGTTGAAATATCTTGAAAGAAAAAGTGCACATATATTTGTATCTATAATTATAATGATTATGAATGGAATGGACTCTAGTTCTGCTGAGAAATGAACGTTTTCTCAGAGAGTAAATATTGTAGCTCCTTGACTCTATTTCTCTTGCAAATTAATCATATATGTTCAATATCTCCTTCAAATTGCACAGGCAGATTAACATGCAATTATCTACCCTTGTAATTGAATGACTCTGATGGCAAACTTCAGATCCCCATTGATTTCCCATCTTCTCTAAATAATAGTTTTTCTGGCCAATCTCGAGGAAATAGCTGCCTTTGGACCTATATACCAATTTTAAAATAAGCTTATTTTGACAGAATTTTGGCATGAGCAAATTTTCCAGCATTTTCAGCCTCTTTTTCTGAGCCCTATCTTCCCTTTCCCCATTAGACCATCCAGAGACTTCATATTCTTTCCCCTCTTCTCCTGATAAAAAAGAGACGCCTACTATGACTCAGGCATTGTGCCATGTGCAAGGGATGGAGAATTACATCAGCATTCTGGCCATCAAAGAGCTAGTAGTATGGGTGTGTATACTTGTAAAGTAAGCAGTAATTGATGGCAGAAACTCAGTCCCCTCAGATCTCTTGATAGTAGTATTACTTACAAAGTTTACATAATTCACTCACCCTTAACACAAGATTATTAGAGAGTTAGAGAGCATCTGACCCAAATGGGAAACTAAAAGCTTTTTTGGAAAGTAATTGTATACACACACACAAACATGACCTTATCTGTACATATATGTGTATGTGTATATATACTCACATATACATGTACAAACATATACATATATATACATATATATATATATATACATATATATATAATGGATACAGGAAACTGAAGAAAAGAATGCTAAAAATAATTAATTGATTGATTTTTTTAACCCTAGTGTCTTACAGAGTTGCCAAGAATATTGAAAGATTAAATAACTTGTCTAAGTTCACAAAGTCAGTTTATGTCAGCAGTGGGATTTGAACCTAGATTTGACTGGTTCTGAACCTGGCTCTCTATCCATTATGTCACACTGCTTCTCCTATAGTGTATATCTGTGTGTGTGTGTGTGTGTGTGTGTGTGTGTGTGTGCACAATTCCAAATATATTATATTGGGTCAGCTAGGTGGCACAGTGGATAAAGCACCGACCCTGGATTCAGGAGGACCTGAGTTCAAATCCAGCCTCAGACACTTGACACTTAGTAGCAGTTTTTCCCTGGGCAAGTCACTTAACCCTCATTGCCCCACATAAAAACAACAACAACAACAACAAAAAACCAAATATATTATATTGCATATAATATGTTTACATGCACTGGAGCTACTCACCTAACCTCCATTTATAGTTACAGATAGCCTCTCAGGGTTCTGGGAGTAGCCCTTACATATTTTTAGAAAGGTATTGATTCTAGTTCTGCAGTTTACAAATTCTTTCTGTTATACTTTCTTCTCCTCATATTTTTCAGTTGGTATCAATTAGTTAGACAGAGTTAATAAGGTTTTGGAAATGATTATTTACTATGGTGCCATAGTTGATATAAATCCCCACCCCCATAACTTTGTTATTCTCATTCTTTTTCTTTTTCTTTTTCTTCTCTTCTCTTCTATTCTCTCTTTCTACTTTCCCAAGTATCCTCAATAAATCTTAAGACCCATCTTGAATAGCATCACTCCAGTGAACTCAGTGATATTCAAGTATCTCTCAGTTGATCAAGGACTTTTTCACTTAGTCTAATTCCTATGACTGATAGGAGAAGAAGTAAAAGGAGAAGTATTTTAACCTTCTTAAGCTCTGTCTTAATATCTTGACACTTTAAATGATGTTGGGTTGAATGTATTGAATGACTCAATTAACCTCTACCCTTACATATGTAAAGTAAAAATGATTAATTTTGGTGTGTGCAGATGCCATAAATAACTGAGGGAATTAGCAAATATCTATTGAAGGACATAACACTAGTGTTGAGCTTTGAAGAGGAACATCAGAAACATTATCTTCAAAGGCACAGAGGTACTATGTGAATATTAGAATATAAGAACTTCAAAACACAAATTGTTTCACTTGGATCTTTGTATCCCTAGTGTCTAGCACAGTGCCTGGCAGCTATTAGATCCTTAATAAATTATTATTGATTGATTTATTCACCACTGCTATGAAATCTTCTAAATAAATGGCTAAGTACCAATATGATGAAATTGGAGTACATTGCAAGATAGGACTCCATAAAGACAAGAAATTGATGATGTCTTTATATCAATGTTACTGATAAAGTTTACAAAACTCACTAATACTCAACATAAGGTTTTTTGTCTGTTTGTTTTTGTTTTACAGAGTTGGAGAATATTTGACCTAAACAAGGATCTAAAAATCTTTCTGTTAAAACTGATGGGAATAATGAAATATTCCTTATCAACTATTGTATATATGGAACAGCTACCAATGGAATCAACTAGATTCAGAAATTTGGATAATATATGAAAAGTGAAAGGAAATAAAAAGAAATGAGACAGTCATTTTTGCTAATATGTAACTGAAGCAGAGTAGTGCAGAAGAAAAGGATTACAGAGAATATGATTGGAACCCCAGTTTGCTAACAGTGCAACCTTGAAGTAATCACTTTATTTTTTTGGGCTTTGATGTCCTCACCTGGAAAATGAAGAGTTTGACTAGGTGATCTCTCAGGTCCCTTGAATCTTTGATATTTTATGAGTGCCATTAAAACTCTGCATCCTCTCTTTGATCAAGGGAGAGAAGAGCTTTTTATGCCTCAGAAAGAACAGCTCCAGACAGTGGTTTCCCAGAATTGCTGTAGTCTGAGAACTGTTTATGGCATTCACACCAAACCAATCATCCAGGAAGACAGCCACTGTAATAACTCAATCGTGATCATGTGAAAAGTCTTGGGTTTTGAGTTAATAACGTCCTCTTAGCAAGTCCCTTAAATCTTTTTAAAGAGATGTTCCTGTTGACATCACTACAAAGATCAATCCATCACCTGTATCTGTACAGACCAGAATCTGCTGGTTTAATGAATGATTCAAGTTTACCAATACTATTAGTCACCTTGTTCACCAGGACAGTTCACCATACTATTATTCACGTATGGAAACTGTTGATCTTGCTGTTCACGTGAGAACAACACAACTCCTATTAGTTATATGATTCTGATCTTTAATTTCCTCTTGAATTATCCAGGATGTTTGTTGACATAGCGTGAACTCACTGAAATTCACTTTCCCTTGCCTTTGACCTCCAGTAAAGTCACATCTTTCAACAATTTGTTTGTATCTTACTGAAAAAAAAAATTTTAGTTATTTGCTTACTTATTTTGGTAGATAGTAGTTGTGGGTTTTTTTTTATTTGGGGGGAGAGGGGTGTAGGGAAGAGTATTAATTATCTGAATGATCAAGTCAGTGCTTAGATTCACAATGACCATAATCAGCATTAAATTTCTAAGTAGGAGGCTGGTTGAGAGCTAGCATTGGTCTTCAAAGGGAGGAAGAAAACATCAAACAATCTAATTCTATTCTGTTCAGTTCAATGAAATGCAGTTCAATTAATTGTTAAGCACTTTCCTTGCCCAAAACTCTATGAGGGACACAAGAATGTAAAAGATCTAACGTTTACTTATAGTGTTCTTTTGGGCCTCTCCAAGTATTCTCTTCTCCAGGTTCAATGTCTGGTTTCCTTCAAACAGTTCTCATTTGACTTGCTTAAATTGTTTGGTTTTCACCCAGTGTTTACCTGATGAGCAAAGTTCTTTGTTAAAATGTATAATTTGATTTGTACAAAATGAATTGGAATTGAAAAGATTTAAGGTAAAAAATGACTAGATAGGAAGTCTGCTCATAATCTGAAGAAAAATAAAATAATAATCTGGAATAGAATGGTGGTGGTAAGAGTGAGGATGGAGTAAGAAAATACATGGAAAATGAAAAAAATCTATTTTCCATAGATATATATGAGGCAAAATGACTGAATGGATTTGGTAATTAAGAAATAAGGAGGGGGGGGGCAGCTAGGTGGTGCAGTGGATAGAGCACCGGCCCTGGAGTCAGGAGTACCTGAGTTCAAATCCAGCCTCAGACTCTTAACACTTATTAGCTGTGTGGCCCTGGGAAAGTCACTTAACCCCAATTGCCTCACTAAAAAAAAAAAAAAGAAAGAAAGGAAGAGTGAAAGATAAGTCTGATGTCTTTGGCATAAGTATGAAAACAATATTTCTACTAACAGAATAGGTAAATGAGGTGCATGTTTTCTGGAATAGCATCATGAATTTAGACCTGTGCAGTATTGGATATTCTTGAATATAAGTACCCAGAGGTACAGCTAGTCGAAGCAGGCAGAAGATATAGGGTAGGCAGTTGAAAATGAGCATCAGGAGCTTAAGAGAGATCAAGGTAGAAGCTATATTGTTGGGAATCATCCAGATGGACATAATAATTGAAGGTCTATGACTAAATAACAGTATCACAGGAGAGATCAAATATATACAGAGATAGAAAGAGGAAGAAGGAGGGAGGGAGATGGAGGAGAGGGAGGGAAAGAGAGGGAGAGAGGAGAGAGGAAAGGAGGGGAGGGGAGAAGAGGAGAGAAAAGAAGAGGAGAGGAGAGCAAAGAATAGGAGAAGAAATCTAAAAACAAACTTGAAATAAGTGAATAACAAAAAATACTGTCTACAGCATCAAACAATGCAAAAAGGTCATCAAGGAAAATTTTACTATCAGTGTGAGTAAAGAAGGTAGATTCCATACAGTAAGTAAGTGATGAGGTGGAGAATGCATTGAGTATAAAATAAACTTATCAATAAAAGGGAAGTTAAAGATGTGATAATAGCTTGATGAGATGGCAGGATTAAAGAAAGAATTTTCTTCCTCCCTCTCTGCATCCCTCCATCCATCCATCCTTCCTTCCTTCCTTCTTTTCTTCCTTCCTTCTTTCCTTCTTTCCTTCCTTCCTTCCTCCTTTCCTTCCTTCCTTCTCTTCCATCTTTCACTGGAGACCTGAGTATATTTGTAGGTAGTGAAGAAACCATGGAAGAAAAAACTGATTGTGCCTAAGAGAGGGAGAGTAATTGAATGAGATTTAGGTGGTAATAGGATATAAATAGGATCAAGGATGCCAGAGGAGGAACATCCCCTGGTCAAGAACAGCTACTTCTGGGGGCAGCTAGGTGACTCAGTGGATAAAGCACCAGCCCTGGATTCAGGAGGATCTGAGTTCAAATCCGGCCTCAGACACTTGACACTAGCTGTGTGACCCTGGGCAAGTCACTTAATCCTCATTGTCCCGCAAAAAAAACCAAACCAAACCAAAACAAACAAACAAAAAACCCACTACTTCTTCCTTTGGGAAAAGAAAAGAAGAAAGCATCTATGAGGAAGTTAGAGAACAAATCTGAAATTTGGAGGAGGGAAGCTGAGAGAGCTCATATGTCAGATAAAGTAGGAGGCAATGTCATCTACAGAGAGTGAGGACTTGGAAATGAGATATTGAGGAGGGGAAATAAAGTTTCCAGCTGCTTCAGAGAAGGGAATAGGAAGCTGATAAAATATAAATAAAGGGACTGCTGAGCAGCAATGATAACCCAGTCATCTTTTTATGTATGAATTTTTATTGGATCTAATCTCCATACTTTGATTGCCTTCTTTTTAAAGTTTTTTTATAATGTCTTTTATTTTTGTATCACATTATTTCCAAATATACTTCTCCTTATCCCCTTTTCAGGGAGCCATCCCTTTAAATAAAGGCTAAAAAAGAATAAAAAGAAAAAATGTAATTCAGAAGTATATATAACATAACATAGCATTTAAACTATAACAGTGTATATATATATATATATATGTATATATATATATATATATATAAATATTCCACATCCATAAATCCATACCACTGCAATGAAAGGAGGCAGGTGATTTTTTTTCCCCCAGGTCCATTCTAGGATCAAGGTTGGTCATTATAATCACACTCCAGCGATATTTTTTATTATTCTTTATATTTTGTTTATATTGTTGTTCTGCTTCAGCTTATTTCCTTCTGTGTCAGTTCATATAAGTCTTCCTAGTACACACACACACACACACACACACACACACACACACACACACACACACACTGCTAGATCCAAGAAGTCTAAGGTACTCATACTCTCGTCTCCACTTAAGGGACTCCCTCAGGTATGAATTTGTTCACAGGGATAGTGTTCAGTCCTAGTAGTTATAGAAATTACAATATGGCAGCAAGATATTTCAGCTTAAAAAAGATGGAATCCCTGATCTCACCTGAGGAGTAATTCTCTGAAATTTTCAGTGTAAAAAGTTGAAATAAGGACATGCTCAAGATATCTGATTTGGAACATTTCATTTTCTTCCCAACTTAGAGTTTTCTCTGTCCAATTACCTCTCCCTGAAAAGACCCCAGAATCTTATATATCCTCTTTTAAATCTAGAAGGCTGAATAAGTATTCCTCCTCTCTCATGTTCTCACAAACCCCATCTCTCATGGAGACAAAGAATACTGAATAATCATTCTCTCCACTATTGAGGAGAGTCTTATGTACATACTCATGCTTGAACCCAATTTTCCATTCATTCATTCATTCATTCATTCATTCATTCAAATACCTATATAGTCTCTTTCCATCATTCTTCTATTATCTGCCTTTCTATTATTATTAATAAAAATAATAGCTGGCATTTATATTTTGCTTTATTACTTGCAAAATACTTAACAAATATTATCTTATTTTATCTTCACAAAATCCTGGTAAAGTAGATACTATTATTATCCTTATTTTATAGATGTGTACATTAAAGTTGAAAGGGATTAAATTATTCACCCTGGGTCACACAGCTCTTAAGTGGCCAGAGTGTAATATGGACCTAAGTCTTCCTGACTCCGGGTCCAAAATTCTATCCACTGTACTGTATAGCTGCCTAAAGTATTAACAAATTGATTTTAAGGTTTTGAGAAAATAATTATTAATAATTGATTTCTTGGAGACCCAGGGTCTAGTCCTTTCTCTCCCCCACTTCAGAAAGTCAGTTCTCCTTGAGAAACTTCATCAAATTTCATCTGAGACAAACCCAAGGGAAAAAAAGAAATGGAGATAGATTCTTTTGTCTAGATGGCCTGAATATCTGATGGTATTAAACCATACCTAGATAATGGACTTTGCCTTAAGAAACTTGAGTGAGAGTTTTTACATTCTTTTCCCTAGAGTTCATATTAATGTAGACTACCTTTTAGTCAACCAATAGAATTGAATAATGCTAACCAAATAGATATGTTTGATGTATAATGACTCAATTATCTATGATAAATGTATAAAGACCTGCCTCTATAAAAAGAAGATTTAAAAAACCCTGGAAAAATGTTTCACAGTGTCTTCTGTGTCTTCTAAGGCTTTGGGGTATATTCTGAATCTCTCAGCTCTCTGAAACCACATGGTCTCTGTCTCATTCTCTCTCTTGGGTCTCCTTGAGATCACATACTCTCTCTCTGGGAGGCCATATGGGTGATTAGGGGCTTATCTCCTGCTTGCCTAATTGGCATGCTGAAACTCTCTCCCTGTCTCCATTATTACATGGCCTGGGATCATGAGAAATTAGGGAGATGTGGTCAATCCTTTACTGATATGATATTGATAAATTAATATATGCTTACCCCAAATTGGTGTCTATAATAATTAATTTTCAAATGCAATAAAGTAAAAGTCTAAATTTTCTTTGACCTTCCTGAATTTTCAATATAATTATCCAAAATCTCCATTTTGTATTGGACATGAAGAAATAGTCTTTTCCCCCCTACATTTGCTTTATGTAATAAGCTATGTAATAATAGAAAAGATTTTCCTTTGATTTGGTTGGGATGGAGTCTATGTGTTTCCTATTCTTTCCCAATAATTTGAATGAATTTCATTCAAGTTAGTGAAGGTTTCTTTTCTGCCAAGATATATCTGAAGAAATGAGGTTTGGCAGGACTGCCAGCTGGTGTATACATATTAGATCTGATTTTCTGTGACTCCCCATATAACACAACCTGTAGAATGCAATGTAAATGTTTATGACTGCATTTTATTCATAGACCATTTTTCTATACCTGGACTTGTCAGCATTCTCTCTGAGGGGGTTCCTTAGGTGGGTTGCTGAGTGACCTTTGAGAGATAACATTTTCTTTTTTTCTTTTTAAATTATTACTAAATATTTGTTTCCTTTTTTTTTTGGTTACATTTGAGTTACAAGCTGTTTTTCTCCCTCCCTCCCTCCCAACCCTGCATTAGAGAAGGCTAGCATTTAACACAGCTCTATATGTGTAATTATATAATACATAGTTTGATAGATTAGTTTTTTCTCTGGAGGTGAATAGCATAAGTCCTTTGTAGTTGATTTGAATATTCATATTACTTAGAATGCTTAGTCATTTACATTTGTTCTTTGAACAATACTGCTGTTAAGGTATACAACATTATCTTTGTTCTGCTCATTTCACTCATGAAGATGTAGTCTTAGTTCTTGAAAGAATTCCATGATTCAACAAGTGGCCAGTTTAGGAATGGAAAGCTTGCCCAGCTAAAACTGAATAATATATCCCACTTTTTGCCTACTCTCATATGTGTGAGGCCAAAGGAAATGTTGGTTTTGATGCCCTCCTGAAATCTTCTGAGTTAATTTTCAAGAGTGAAAGACTGTAGATTTTTCCAAAAAGATGTGTAGTCTCTTAAGGTATTAGTGCCAAATCTTCTACCAACTTCTAACTGCCCCTGGTAAGCAATACATGACATGTTTCTTTATAATACTAATATAAAGGCAAATTTTGTTTGTCTTGCTGATACTGAAAAGCCTTTTAGTGCCTTCAATATCTACCACAAGATCCATTATAATAAATGACTTAAATTATAAAGAAGTTGTTAGGAGTAGAGGATATTCACAAATTTCTGGCAGTGACAGGAGAATTGCATTAATCGTCACTTTAGACTGATTATTACTTATATAATGGTGGTAATCAGAATTGCTACTGCTTCTTTTACTCACTAAGTTTTTCTTTCTAATCTTTTATATCAATTTATCTACCTAATTTATGTTGGAATATGAGATGGTTGGAGGGGAGGGGAGGGGAGTGCCAAGTGTTTCAGAAATTGAACTAAGGATTTTGACATTATATCACAGAATAGAAATCCAGATAGGATGCTTTATAACCCAACTAGATTCTTAATATTTTAACATATAATCATAGGAGTATTTTGAATGGGCAACCTTAAAACAACACAGAAATGAAAAAGAAAAACTGGTGAAGCACAGGATGGGAAGGGACCTGGTGATATAGTCTTATAAATGTAGGTTTGTATCATTGGGGGCTGTGGGTGATCATCTTCTGAATAGCAGAGGTCACTTTTCCACAGACCACTTCATGTAATAGCATCCCAAGTGGGACCTTAGCAAATAATAGCTGAAGGCAATGCTTTTAGTAGAAGATACTTTGTGTATTACCAGAAAAAAATTCATCAACCTTAACTTGACTACTTAATGCCTCTCAGCTTTAGTATCCTCATTGATAAAGTAGGTATAATAATCACTTTCTTCTCTACCTCATAGGAATGCAATGAAAAGCAATGAGAAAATGAATTTGAAAGGACTTTTGCAATCAAGTGTTATTCAAACATAGAGCATAATTATTAGTAGTCCAATTGATATTTAATTATAAAATTCAATAATATGGTGTTTTATCTAAACACTTAGTCCTAATTATATTTAAGTATCATTATCACAATTTCTCATGGGGAAGATATGTCTGCTATGCTTAGTATGTAAAGAACTATTCAGTACATTAGAAGGTAATAGATCAAATAATAAAAATACCCAGTTTATTTTATAGGATTTTGAGAACAGACAATAGATTTTATCGTTGCTTTCACAGGTATCTCCTATATCATCTGCCACAAATAACATGTAAAATAACATGTAGGGGCAGCTAGGTGGTGTAGTGGATAGAGCACCAGCCCTGGAATCAGGAGGACCTGAATTCAAGTCTGGCCTCACACACTTAATACTTACTAGCCATGTGACCCTAGGCAAGTCACTTAACCCCAATTGCCTCACAAAAACAAAAAACAAACAAACAAAAAAACAAAACAAACAAAAAAAACATAAAAAATAACATGTAAAATTCTTACCATATGGGACCCATAGTAAAGTCAGATTTTTTTCTTTCCCTTTTTAATTGATTTTTTGTTTGTTTTTAAACCATAGTCATTTCCATTTACATCCTATTCCCATTCCTAGTTAGTGAGCCTCTTTAATAACAAGTATTAAAAAAATACTAGTAAGCAAAAGCAAATAACACATTAGATATGTATAATAGTATACATGCTATTCCATGCCCCCAGGGCTTAAACTCTCCAATAAATAGACAGGAAACGGTGTATTTTCTCAACTCTTTGGCAAAAATCTTGGTCATCACAAGAATCATACACTATGACCAGGTGGGATTTATAACAGGAATGCAGGGTTTTTTCAATATTAGGAAAACTATAAGCATAATTGTGCAGATCAATAACAAAAATAACAGAAAACATGATTATATAAATAGAAGAAGAAAAGGCCTTTGATAAAATACAGCACCCATTCCTATTAAAAACAATAGAGACTGTAAGAATAAAAGGAGCTTACCCTAAAATGATAAGTACTACTTACCTAAAACCATCAGCAAGCATTATCTGTAATGGAGATAACCTAAAAGCCTTCCCAGTATAATCAGGGGTGAAGCAAGGATACCCATTATCACCTCAACTATTTAATATTGCATTAGAAATGTTAGCTATAGAAATGAGAAGAAAAAGAAATTAGAGGAATTATAATAGGTAAATGAGGAAACAAAACTATCACTCTTTGCAGATGATATGATGCCATACTTAGAAAATCCGAGAATCAACTAAAAATCTACTTGAAAGTATTAACAACTTTAGCAAAGTTGCGGGATACAAAATAACCCCATATAAATCTTCAGCATTTCTATACATTACCAATAAAATCCAGCAACAACAGATAGAAAGAGGAATTCCATTTAAAATAACTGTGGCCAATATAAAGTACTTGGGAGTCTACCTTCCAATATAAACACAGCAACTAAATAACCAGAACTACAAAACACTTTTCACAGAAATAAAGTCAGATCTAAACAATTGGAAAAATATTAATTGCTCGGGTGTAGGCAGAGCCAATATAATAAAAATTACAATCCTATCTAAGGCAATTTGTTCAGTGCTATACCAATCAAACTATCAAAAAATATTTTATAGAGCTAGAAAAAATAATATCAAAATTCATTTGGAGAAACAAAAGTTCAAGGATATCATGGGAATCAATGAAAAAATATGAAAGAAGTTAGTCTAGCAGTACTAGATCTCAAACTGTATTATTAATCAGTAATTACCAAAATAATCTGGAACTGACTAAGAAATAAAGAGGTAAATCAGTGGAATAGAATAGATAGAAATTATACTATAGTAAATAATTATAGTAATCTAGTATATATATATATATATATATATATATATATATATATATATATATATATATTGGAACAAAAACTCATTATTTGACAAAAACTTCTGGGTATAGACCAACATCTCATACCTTTTTCTAAAATAAGGTCAAAAGGAGTACATGATTTAGTTACACATAAAGGATGATACCACAAGCAAATTAAGAAACCATGGAATCATTTATCTGTCAGATTTACGGACAGAGGAAGAATTTAGGAACAGTGAAGATATAGAGTAAAATAAAATGTAAAATATATCACTTTGATTACATGAAGTTAAAAAGCTTTTGCATGAACAAAACTGGGAAAGAATTTTTGAAATAAATATCTGTGGAGGGGCAGCTAGGTGGCACAGTGGGTAAAGCACCAGCCCTGCATTCAGGAGTACCTGAGTTCAAATCCAGCCTCAGACCCTTGACACTTATTTGCTGTGTAACCCTGGGCAAGTCACTTAACCCCCATTGCCCCGCCAAAAAAAAAAGAAAAGGAAATAAATATCTGTGATAAAGGCCTCATTTCTCAAATATGTAGAAAACTGAGCCAAATTTATAAAATTTATAAAAATACAAGTCATTTCCCCAAATGGTCAAAGGATATGAACAGGCAGTTTTAATACAAAAAAAAAATCAAAGCTATCCATAATCATATGAAAAAATGCTCTAGATCACTATTAATCACAGAAATGTAAATTAAAACAACACTGAGGTATCACCTCACGTCTGTCAGAGTGGCAAATATAACAAAAAAGGAAAATATTGGATGTTGGAGGGGATGTGGGAAAGCTAAGATGCTCATCTGCTATTTGTGGAGTTGTGAAAAGATCCAACCATTCTGGAGAGCAATTTGGAACTATGCCCAAAGGGCTTTAGCATTGTGCATACCCTTCGATTCAGCAATACTGTTGCTAGGTTTATATCCCAAAGACATTCCTAAAAAGAGAAAAAGACCTATTTCTACAAAAATATTTATAGCAGCTCTTTTTGTGGTGGCTAAAAATTAGAAATCAAAGGAATGCCCATCAATTGGGGAATGGCTTAACAAACTGTGGTCTATGATGGTGATGGAATATTATTATGCCATAAGAAATGACAAGCAGGTGGGGGCAGCTAGGTGTCACAGTGGATAGAGTACTGGCCCTGGATTCAGGAGGACCTGAATTCAAATCTGGCCTCAGACACTTGACACTTACTAGCTGTGTGACCCTGAGCAAGTCACTTAACCCTCATTCTCCCGCAAAAAAAAAAAAAGGTCTGTAACGACATGTATGAAATGATGTGTTGTGAAGTGAGAAGAACTAAGAGAACATTGTGAGAGAAACAGCAATATTATTTGATAAAGAACTGTGAATGACTTGACTATTCTCAGATGCAATTTTTTCTTTTTGGTGAGGCAATTAGGGTTAAGTGACTTGTCCAGGGTCACACAGCTAGTGTCAAGTGTCTGTGGATGGATTTGAACTCAGGTCCTCCTGACTCCGGGGCTACTGCTCTATCCACTGCACCACCTACCAGCCCCGACTTGACTATTCTCAACAATACAATCATCCAAGACAATCCGAAAGGACTATTGATAAAACACACTACCCACCTCCAAAGAAAGAACTGATATTAATGGAAGAGACTGAACCATGCTGTTTGTTTTCGTTTTCGTTTTTTTTTTCTTTTAATCAAGTTTTCTTGTATAAAATGACAAACATGGTAATATTTTACATAATCATACATGTATAACCCATAACTGATTATTTGCTACCTAAGGGAGGGGACAGTGGAGGGAGGGAAAGAGGGATAAAAATTAGAACCCCAAACTATAAATAAAAATGTTTAATTTATATAAAAAAATGCTTGGTCCTTTTTCGCTTCCCGGCCATCTTGGCGGCAGGTCTCTGGCTGAGGGTCCTCCCGTACCGCAGGCAGGAAGATGGTGGCCGCAAAGAAGACGAAAAAGTCGCTGGAGTCCATCAACTCGAGGCTCCAGCTCGTGATGAAAAGCGGCAAATACGTGCTAGGCTACAAACAGACCCTGAAAATGATCAGACAAGGCAAAGCCAAATTGGTCATATTGGCCAACAACTGCCCAGCCTTGAGGAAATCAGAGATTGAATATTCCACTATGTTGGCCAAAACTGGCGTACATCACTACAGTGGCAACAACACTGAATTGGGTACAGCATGTGGGAAGTACTACAGAGTTGGTACACTGTCTCTCATTGATCCAGGTAATTCTGATATCATTAGAAGCATGCCAAGGGGCAGCTAGGTGGCACAGTGGATAGAGCACCGGCCCTGGATTCAGGAGTACCTGAGTTCAAATCCGGCCTCAGACACTTAACACTTACTAGCTGTGTGACCCTAGGCAAGTCACTTAACTCCAATTGCCTCACCAAAAACAAAAACAAAAGAAGCATGCCAGAACAGACCAGTAAAAAGTAAACTAACTGTACAAAAGTATTCTTTAATAAACTGGCCAAAGCTTGTTTAAAAAAAAAATGCTTGGTCATTATAAATAAGAAACATTCATTTTCTTTTGCCAATTTTGCTCTTGTGTATATTTTCTTGGTTCTGCCTTCTTCATTGTACAGCAGCATAAATAAGGCTTTTTGTGCTTCACTGAATTCTTTGCATTTGTATTTGCTATTATTTTTAATAATATAGTGATATTCCCTTAAATTCACGTGTCACAATTTGTTTAGTTCTCCTCTGATTGATGGGCACCTACATTTTTTCCAATTTTTTACTACATTGAAAATTGATTATATGGGACTTTTCACCTTTCTGACTTTTACCTCCTTATTATATATACATAATAGTGTTATTTCTGGATCATAGAATATTGACATTTTAGTCTCTTTTAGCATAATTTAAAATCCTTTTCCAGAATGTTCGATACATTTTTACCTGCATTTTCTGAATAAAATTGCACCTGTCTTACTGTGGCTCTTCTATGATTAATTGTTTCTATCTTTTCTTTAGGGTAGCCAGGTAATACAGTGGCTAGAGTGCTCCTGAGTTCAAATCTGGCCTCAGACACTGACTAGCTTAGTGCTGTGGGCAAGTCACTTAACCCTATTTGCCTCAATTTCCTCATCTGTCAAATGAGCTGGAGAAGAAAACAACAAAACACCCACATATTTTTGCCAAGAAAACTCCCAATGTGGTCACAAAAGGTCAAATGTGACTGAATAACAACAAATATTTTATTTTTACAATTTGATGAATGTGGAAAATGTCAGTTTTGCTTTAATCTTCATTACTCATAACTATTTATTTGGAATAATCTTTCATATAGTTGTCAATAGATTAGAATTTTTCTTTTGGGAAATGTTTGTTCATAGACTTTGGGCATTTATGCCTTAGGGAATAGCTTTTGTCATAGATACATTAATTCTTCATGTATCTTATGTATCACATGTAAAGTGGTATTTGATGCTAAAATTTTTCCCAAAACAAGTTTCCCATTTTATCCTAGCTAATTGGAATTTTTAGTGAAAAAGCTTTTTTCAGTTCATGAAATTGAAATTATGTATTTTATTTTTTATTATTTCCTCTAATCTTTGTCAAGTGAAATAAAAAATAATTTATCAAGCACTTACCATAAGCCAGATACTTCTGAATTCTGGAGATCACAAATACCCCCCCCCAAAAAAAAAAAATTCCTTCAATGAACTTAGTTGCAATGGAGAAAAATAACACTTGAAAAGGTGACATGGTGCTTAGGACATATGAGGAATGTAGAGACTATTAAAGTTCAGGTCTGCCAAGTAGATATTAGGATGGACACACCTAAGAAATCAGGGGAAATAAAATTCTATAGCAAGAAAGTCAATTAGGGGTGGCTACTACCTGGGGAAGAGCCAGGGGATAGAGATAACTCTGGAAGACAGGATCACCATTCCTAAATAATAATCCCTCTTGTCTCTCAGGAATCCTTCCCCACCCCACTGTCAAGAGGAACTTTCCATTGTTATAAATACAGAAAAGTGAATTTCTTTGGTAAAATGCAAGGCAATGTTTTAAAACCCTATTTATTTAGAGTGTCCCTTCCAAGTCTAATTTTTGGGTTTTGTGTTGTTTTTTTTATTTGTGTGTGTGTGTGTGTGTGTGTGTGTATGTGTGTGTGTGTTTGTAGGGCAATCAGGGTTAAGTGACTTGCCCAGGGTCACACAGTTAGTAACTGTCAAGTGTCTGAGGTCAGATTTGAACTCAGGTCCTCCTGAATTCAGGGCCTATGCTTTATGCTTTATCCACTGCACCACCTAGATGCCCCCAAAGGTATCTTTAAGGAAGTGGTGATTGTACTGAGTCTTTTTTTTTTTCATTTTTGGGGGGCAATAAGGGTTAAGTGACTTTCCCAGGGTCACACATCTAGTAAGTGTCAAGTGTCTGAGGTCAAATTTGAACTCAGGTCCTCCTGAATTCAGGGCCAGTGCTTTCTCTGCTGCGCCACCTAGCTCTTCCTCCAAGTCTCATTTTTATATTGACTTCATAGTAGAAAGTAGACACCTGCTTTTTGAAGTCAGTTTGAACATGTAATCTGGCATGTTAGACTATTACTGCAGGAAAAAAAAATCAAAACGGAATTTTACAGCAATTTCCAAATTGATACCATGAAATTAGCCTGGTTTGCTTGAATAATCTTCCTCTACAAAATAATTTGAAGTATAATATTCAGGTAAGGCAGTTTCAAAGACTAAGAAGGTATATAAAAATTCTGGGGGTACTGTAATTAGCCTCCTGTGATTATATTCCCCAATCTCTTTGTCTTGATAGAAGATTAACTGAAGAAAAACCTAGATATGTTCTAGTCTTATTTCTAGCCTTCATAGATTTAAATATTAGAAAAGGTATCCTGTCATGGTGGAAGTACATTGAAACCAGAGGCAAAAGGCATGGCTTCTGTCTGGCCTTGGAACTCAGGTGTTTGATCTTGGACAAGTTGTTTTCCTGCTTGGTATATTGGTTTCTTTCTCTGTAAAATGTAATATGAGATTAAAGGATCACAGTTTTAAGTAGGAAGAACCCTCAAAAACCATCTAGGTTCTAATGCCTTCATTATACCCATAGGAAAACTGAGACCCTAGGAGCTACAGTGATTTGTTCAAGGCCACAGAAGTAGTAACCATCAGAAATAGGATTTAACCTAGATCCTTGAACTCCAAACCCAGTCTTTATTGCAGGATGCTGCTTCCAAAAGCTCCTGAAAAAATTAAAAAGCAGTTTTCTCCCACCCACTCAAAAGAAAATACAAAACAAACAACAAAAACAACAATAAAGCAAGAATAGACAGGATAAAAGGCAGAGAAAATAGCCAGTTACTTCACCTAGAGCATTATTTGAAATCATGTTCAAGAAGAAAAAAACAATAACTAATGAGAAATTAACCGATAAATTACTTGATGATTAATGTTTTAATATAGGATTAGCAATGAACAGACCTTTCTATTACTGAATCTGATTCTCTTCCTTGAGGGAATTTACTAGAAATACAGTAAACACATATATGTTTGTTTGCCTACCATTTGACAGAACCCATGTTTTCTGTGTCATGATATAGAGAGAGATCATTGGGAGAGCATGACTTTCTTGATGAAGCTCCAAATAATCTTTGTTTGGGACTTTTGACCTTAGGGTTGTTTTGTTGTTGTTCAGCCATTTTGAGCTGTGTCCAATTCTTTATGATCCCATTTGGGGTTTTCTTGGCAAAGATACTGGAGTGGTTTGCTGTTTCCTTCTCTAGCTCATTTCACAGATGAGGAAACTGAGGCAAACAGGGTTAAGTGACTTACCCTGGGTCACATAGCTAGCAAGTATCTGAAACCAGATTTGAACTCAGGAGCACTCTGTCCACTAGCTACCCTAAACAAAACATAGAAACAATTAATCACAGAGGAACCACAGAAAGACAGGTACAATTTTGACAGATGAGGAAACTGAGGCAAACAGGGGTAAGTGACTTGCCCAGGGTCACATAGCTAGTAAATGTCTGAAACCGTATTTGAACTCAGGTCTTCTTGACTCTAGGCCTGGTGCTTTATTCACTGTTACACCTAGCTACCTGTAGAGCCTAATATACCTAGGTGCCCTAAAACTCTCATTATGTACAACTGCTACATGGGGCAATATGTAGTTCAAAGGATTCCTTCTACATACCTTCCCCACCACCTTGCAAATATGAAATGCTATACTCATGTAAATATGGTAAAGGTATGAAGAAAGACATATATACTTTAATTATTATCTTTGTTCCCCTACCATATCTTACTGTTTGAGGTGACACTAATTTTTACTAGGGCTTAAAAATCATTCCTCCATGCCTTTTCATATTCCAGCTTTTAGTTTGAAAATACATGTATGCATTTTGTTTGTGGAAGTTGGTCAATTTGATCTAAGCCTGTATTTCATTCTTCTTCACTGTTGGAGTTGGACTCAGGAAATCCCTGTATTACAAGTATGTTCTGGACCCGCTCTCAGACTGTTGTGGGAATGCAGTGGGACCCCAAGAAACCTAAAGATCCCAACCCCCAAGAAATCCTTAAAACTTCCTCAACGGAAAAGCACTTCAGCAATAAGGTGTGACAGACCATTACCCTGTTACACTGATAAGCAATATTAACGTCTACAAGATGATATACAGGATATGGATGGATGCTCCATATCCTACTGATACCCCATTATTCAAAGACCCTCCCCATAGTCATCTTGCCCTTCCCTCCCCTTTCTTTGCCTTGTAAATATACAAAAAACCAGGTCGACTCTTACTCCAGTGGGACATCACCATGTTGATCTGTACCCCTGGCATTATTCCTCTCTCCTAATAAACTTTTTTTTAAAATTTTACAAGATTCCTGATGATCCTCCAATTCTTTGGGTGAGCTAGCTCCCCAATCCAGGTTGTAAGTCTCCCCAAACAGAACTCAGGACCTGGAGTCAAAAAGACTTAAATTCAAATTTAATCTCAGATATTTGCTAGCTGTATGACTTTGCACATGTCTTTTAACCTTGGTCTACTTCAGTTTTCTGAACTTTAAAATGGGGGTAATAGCATATACCTCACAAATTTGTTGTGAGAATCAAATGAGATAATATTCATTAGGTGCTTAGCATGGTAACTGGTACATTGTTGTTTGGTCCTTCATTCATGTCTAACTTTCTGACCCCATGGACGCCAATACTAGCCAGGGTTTTCTTTGCAAAAATACTAGAGTGGTTTCTCTTTCCATTATCTAGTAGATTAAAGCAAACAGAGGTTAAGTGAATGGCTCAAGGTCACATAAGCATCTGAGGCCAGATTTGAACTCAGGCCTTCCTGACTCCAGGCCCACTGTTCTATCCACTGGACTATCTAGCTGCCTCTGTATTGCACATAGTAGACATGTAAGAAATGTGTATTCCCTTCCTATTCCTTTGTCTCCTATTTATCCTAGACTTGGGTGTCTATATTTCCTTCTCAGAGTCCTAGGATTACACTGGTATATGACTGTGATGAACTACTATTGTACTATAAGAAATGATGAGCTCAATGATTTTAGAAAAAATGGAAAGACTTGCATGAAATAATGAAGAGTGAAATGAGAAAAACAAAGAGAACCTATATATAGTAGCAGCAATATTGTTTTAAGAATGACAGACTAAATGAGTTATTTTGCTTATTATAAATATCCAAATTAACTATAAAGGATATATGAAGAAAGATGTTATCTGAATCAAGAGAAACAACTGATAAATAGAAGTACTTATATAATTATTTTATATGTACATATAATTTTACATACATGTAATTCATGTTTATTTTATATCATTTACATTTTATTAAAATTTTGCACAAATGTAAATATATGTGAATGTATGTGTGTGTGTTTGTGTGTATAAACACCTATTTTTGTTTAATGCTAGCCATGTCTAGGGTAGGGGAGAGGGAAGAAAAAAAGAAGAAAATAAATTTACAGGATAATGTTGTATGTTTGAAATGATTAGCAAGTTGTGCATAGGAGATCTGCTGTTTCATGCACAATGATCTATTTTTATTGTACTGTGTGGTGGAAATGCTCGTTTTATTCCATAAATTCAAAATAATTTTTAAAGGACATTTCTTTTCTAATGTTTTCATCTATAACCTTGACTAACTGTGTTTTCTCCACTATTAGCCACCAGTAACTCGCATCCTCATTCCATTTATTATCAATTTGTGTTTGCAGTAATAATTACTTAGAAAATTAGGAAAAAGGATACAAATAGGGGGCAGCTAGGTGGCACAATGAATAAAGCACTGGCCCTGGATTCAGGAGGACCTGAGTTCAAATCCGGCCTCAGACACTTGACACTTACTACTTTGATCCTGGGCAAGTCACTTGACCCTCATTATCCTGCAAAAAAAAAAAAAAAAAAAAAAAAAGGATACAAATATCCCCTCATCCCTTCCTCCCAACTCTACTTATCCACACAGTTTAGGGGATATACTCTCTCTATCCCACCTTGGGGGAAGTGGGCTCAGAATTATCATAATTTCTACCTAGCATTGACCACACTAAGTATATGGTCAAATGATGGATCAATACTGAATGAGTCCTTTAGTAACTGCAGCTGGCTGGGCTCTGCTCCTCTTAGCGTCAAGGCTGGGCTGACTACAAAATCTGACATTAATTTAAATCTGGTACTCCTGGACTCCTCAAGGCTAGTTCTCCTAATCTTTTGAAATTTGCCATGTCAGAGGAGTCACATTAATCTCATTCATCTACTATAAAAGAACAAAGGTCAAAGAGTATATTCATATTCATGGAGCCAAACAAAGTCAAACCAAGTGTAGAGAGGAAACCTAGGGGGAGGACTGAGGCCAAGAACTTTTTGAAAGTGCCCCTCATTATGATTCTATTACTGCAAAGAAGTGGTTGCCCACCACATGGTTAACAGACCAAAACTAGTCACAGACTGTCTACACATATTCCAAATCCTCTCCAAGACACTCCCATGCTACATCATAGGGACTCTTCCTTAAGCAAGTTCCCTAGGTTCTTACATGGGAGGAACTATATAAGACGTGCGTTGCACACATAGCAATCCCCTGTTACCTATTATAATAAATCCTGGTAAAGTGGAACCCTTGTATTGGACTTAGAGCTGGAAGACTAAGAGGTCATCTAATCCAATGCTCATTTTTTTTTTTTTTTATGGTGAGGCAATTGGGGTTAAGTGACTTGCCCAGGGTCACACAGCCAGTAAGTGTTAAGTGTCTGAGGCCGTATTTGAACTCAGCTCCTCCTGACTCCAGGACCGGTGCTCTATCCACTGGACCACCTAGCTGCCCCCAACTCTCATTTTACATAGGAGGATACAGAGATCCCCCTAAAGTGAAATGTTTTATCTAAAATTCTTGCAGAGGTAAAACTAAAATAAGGGTATTCTAACTTCCCTTTAAAAGACAACAAAAGACCATGCTTTCCTCCAAATATCTTCACAACTGACCAGTCACAGTGCCTGAAATTTGCAATATCAGTATAATCTCTCAAAGGCCTTGAATTGTTTCACCGGAATAGGACTGTTACCTGGCAGCAGACGCAACAAATTCCTTGGGTTATTTCCATTACGAACCCATTACATTTTTTCTGTCATATATCAGAAAAGCAGAAATTAGAAGGACTAGGTCATGGATCAAGGAAATTTTGATGAGACCGGGAAAATTCTAATCCATACATAGATTATAGGCCTGAATTTCCAAGGGACGGCATGGAGATACCAGGAGACTGAAACCTTCGGAGTAATGCTGAAAGGCTATAACTTGTTTCTGAAAGGAGGTGGGGGTGGGGGGATGAGAACAAAAATATCAATGCCTTCTGTCACCACCTACACCATTTTCCTTTCATGTCATGCTTCACCTGGTGTTTTGCCAACCTACTTCTATTTCTGATTAGTTCTTTACACACCCTGAAATCAAACTGTGTATGAGGCTTTTCCCCCTCCCCCAGCATGCAGAAGAGGGTTGTCTGATCAGGACTTGGGGGGCAGGGCTGGAAGGATCATCATTAAATCATTCTCCCCCTTTTTAGTGTTCATGCACACAAATGTAAGCTGATTCAAATATGTTTTTATATACCCCTGGAAAATTAGTTGATAATTATTAAAATTTCATTTTCAAAGAAGCAGAAGGATGATAAGATCTCATATGTGCCATGCTGGTTTTAACCCATGACAATGGATGATATATTTTTGGAACCAATCATGAAGAATGAATAACTTTCAGTAAAGGAAAAAAATAATGTCCTTAAACATGCCTTTGTGATTTTATTAGCTTACTGTTACCCACCATGTACCTCTCTGTTAAATATGATAGCTCAAAACCAATTCAAATAGGGGGCTAATAAAGGAAACGCTTATCTATTTGAGTATTTCCCAGCCAATCATCTTGATGAAATTATACAGCAAGTTTCTTGATATAGCCATCTGAAGTGTACCAATGTTTTCCTACCTTGATACTCTACTAACCCCATATCAAAGATCATAGCTGTCTCCTGATGAGTATTTAATAGAGGCTCAGGAGGATAGATTCTTGCCTTCCCCTTCTATGGTCTTATGATACACATTTGTGAAATAGTTCACCCCTTTCCATTTTCCTTTTTCCTAAGTTCTTCCTCTCGGACTCCCAGACTACAGGGCAGCAAAGGGGGCACAAAAGAGGAGATTTCTCCCTCCATTCATATCACACAATATAAAATCATAACGTGTAGGTAAAGGTGAATGTTGATTGAGTCATTTGATCAAATTACTCCCATTCCATTTACAGGAACTGTGCCCTGATAGTTTTATCACACTAAAACATATTTTGGTGAATCAATCAAAGGTGTGAACTAGGACTAGGCATCTCCTTTCAACCATAGCATTTCAGCTGTTTGAATTGCTTGAGGGAATTTTCATACCCTTCCAGATTTTATTAAAACAGAGAGCCTGTTTGGAATAACAGATTCAAGTATCTAGAAACCTATTAGTGGTGGTTGCCTCTAACATGATCCTGAGAAGGAATTTTTTAGAGAGGGAAGCAGAAAAGTTCCCCACTCCTGACCAAAGACGGTTTTGTGAAAATCAGAAGACCAGAGGATCTGGACCTGTCATCACAGTCTTAGCTGCATCCCAAGACAATATTTTCTTCATCTGGAGTGAAGGATAGATTAGATATTGTGATGAAAGGCAAATTCAAGTCACCATAAGTATCCTAGCAACAAAGCTATACCATACCTAAGGGAAACATGTTAATATCTCACAAAGGGTAAAAGAGGACTTCTAACAGCCTGAAGTCATGAATTTCTCCTTTGCTACACATACTAGCCAACCTGGAACTTTTTTTCTTCTGGATTCAGTACATACTTGTGCAAGAGTGTGTCACTGATTTGGAGGAATGTTTTGTACTAAATAGTATTACTGTATCTTCTTAGTAAAGTATGTCCTCTTAAATCTGGCTAACTAATTTATAAAAACTGGCAATTAAAGGGGAAGCATATTGCTAAGGACCTTGTGAGTTATCTCCAGAAAAATATGTTCTTAGAAACTTTTGATTATCCCAAATCCCAGAGGGGAAATGTTGCAGATGTGTTCAGGGAATCTAAATTAGTAGTTCTAGTTGGGATTGGAAAAGTAAGTCCAGAACCTGTGTTACACAAATCAAGCTTGAGATGGGGGAACTTGTTCTCCAGTGTCTTGCTAGCTGTTCTAAGTCTTATGGGTGATCTTGATTTTAAGAGTTGCCAAATTCTAGAATTCCAAAGAGATTGAGAATTCCTGAGCTTGAGCTTCTGTGCACATACAAGGAGAAAAGTTTTCTTTAACAAAAAATTTCACTTTTTTCTTTTTTTTTAACATATTTTCCCAATTACATGTAAAAACATTTTTGATATTCATCTTTTAAAATTTTTTGAGCTCCAACTTATCTCCCTCCATCTTTCCCCTACCACTGAGAAGGCAAGTAATTTGTTATGTTATACATGTGTGGGCATGCAAAACATATATCCATATTAGTCATGTTGTGAAAGAAAACACACACACACACAAAGACCCCAAGAAAAATAAAGAAAAAACATTCTTTGTTCTGTATTCAGACTCTATCATTTTTTCCCCTTTGGAGATGGAGAGCATTTTTTCATCATAAGTCCTTCAGAATTGTCTTGGATCATTGTATTGCTGAGAATAGCTAAATCATTCACAGTTGATCACCATACACCTTACTGTTACTATGTACAATGTTATTTTCGTTCAGTTTATTTCACTTTGCATCAGTTCATGTAAGTCTTCTCAGGTTTTTCTGACAGCATTCTGTTCATCATTTCTTATTGTACAACAGTGTTCCATCAAAATCATATACAAGATATTCTTCAGCCATTCTCCAATTGATAAACATCCCCTCAATTTACAATTCTTTGCCACCACTAAAAGAGCTACTGTAAATGTTGCTTGGACATATAGATCCTTTTCCTTTATTTATATCTTTGGGATATGAACTTTAAACCTTAGGTCAATGGATTCCTTAAGGGAACTATGTAGAAATTTCAATAAGTACTTGAACTTGGATGGAAAAAACTAATAATTTTTCCTTGTAATCTTATGTATTTTAAACATTCAGAGAAGGGGGTCATAGACTTCAACAGACTACCAAAGGTTTCCATGATAAACACCAAAATTTAAGAGTCCCTTTTCTAAGGAGAGTCTAATTGACTAATTAGAGTGATATATGCTTCTATTTCATTTCATGGATACACTCTTGTGAGAGCAGAATTTTCTATAGTAGAGAGAATTGTTCAATATCTGGTATTATATATTGAGTACATGTGGGAATTGGATGCCTCCTTCTTTTGGGGAAAAAAAGATAAAAGCCATGTATGTTTATTCAGATTTCCTCTAAATTTTACTACAGGGTGAAAGCAACTGAAACAACAAATTGAAAACCTGCATTCTTCATTGGTATCCTTGCAGTGTCATTAGAATTAGAAGCAAGTCCCCAGCACCTCAGAGATTGATTCCCCCTGTAGTATTACTATTTGAAGACATGGATGAGATTTGCGAAGATTGAGGAGGCATAGACAAATTGCAACCTACTTTTTAAAGTACCCACAACAGTGAGATCACAGATGCACTGGATCATTAGAGTCCTTTAAGTATGAAAAAAGAATGACCACAGTTATCATTGTGGCTACATGGTTTTCCATGATCATCTTTTTAAGTACTGACTCCACTGGAGGTCCTTAAGGATGGATCAGAACCTTAAATCTCAGTAAGACCAGCCCATACATCAATTACTTTGTGTAATAGGCATTGGACTCAAAGTGGACACATTTACTTTCCATCCTGGTGTGGAAGTCTTAGAAACCTCTAATACTTTAAAGTGAAACTAATTATTAGAAAACAGTGTTTAATCTCTCCTATTTGACTAGACCCTGCCACTCTCAAATTAAGGGACTGCTTAATTGATTACCCATTTAAGGACTGAAGTGGCTGGTTACAGCAATTCAAGTGGTGTAATACCATTTATTGCTGCAGACCTTGGGGATCTATCTCAATACCCATTTACTCCAGGTATAAGGATTAATATTGCTATAACACAAGAACTGTCACTGCTTTTCTACTTAGATCTACCACCAATTTTTTTTTCTTCTCTAGGTTCCTGGCATACTTGTGGCAGGTACTTTTGGAGTCAGGGCCTGCTATGTTTATTGCTTACCTTCTTGAATATAAAAATTCCAGTTATCTTTCATCCTTCACTGACTATGTTATACTTTGACCATGTACAGTTAACTGTTTTGAAAAGAAGCATAGGGGCAGCTGGGTAGCACAGTGGATAGAGCACTGGCCCTGGAGTCAGGAGGACCTGAGTTCAAATCTGACCTCAGACACTTAACACTTACTAGCTGTGTGACCCTGAGCAAGTCACTTAACCCCAATTGCTTCACCAAAAAAAGAAAAAGAAAGAAGAAAGAAAAAAAGAAAAGAAGCATAATCAAAATATTGAAAAGAAGACAGAGAGTCAGAGGTATGACTTAGGAGCTACATCAAAAGTAGATACAAAGAAAGAAAGAGCTGGTTTTGTCAGTTTGAGTTTCAGCCACTGTCCATCAAACATAATCACAAGTATTTTGAAATATGTAGATGCAACCATAGTTAGTGAAAAGCCTACCAGGCAAAATGGACATGCATGATCTTAGTGCTACTGATCTAGGGATTAGAGGAGACATAATTAGAATTTTTTGGTGCCTTGGGCAAGCAGCATAAAAAGTATACCCCAATCAATTTATGGAAGCCTCAGATCCCAGTGAGGTAAGGAGGCCATCAGTAGGGGAATGAATTGGGCAGGGCTAACTAGTAAGGAGCTTAACAGGGCACAGATGCAAGGAAAGAAAGTGCCATCTGGCCAGTTACTATTTTAACTAATTATTCTTGCTAATTAGGTAAGCTTAGATTTTTATGCCTGCTGAAGGAATATAGGAGTCAGCACCATGTAAAATTTAGCATCCTGAGGCAAAGCCCTGATCTCTACTTCCTTAAAGGTTTTGTGACTTCCTTTCCCCAAACTGTTGTTTCCTTAATGGAGTGAGAATATCAGGATCTTGTCACGCTGGTGGTGTGAAAGGGAGTAGGAAAAGGACATCCAGAAAACCTACAGCTAGAAGAGACCTTAGAGATTTTCTAGTCATGAGGTTTTTAACCTGGGGTCTGTGAACATATGAGGGTTTTGTTTGGTTGTATTGGGATAACTATGTTACAGAATGATTGGTTTGCTTTGTAATACTACATATTTTATTTGATGCATTTAAAAACATTCTTCTGAAATGAGTTCCATAGGCTTCCCTAGACCTTGAAAATGATCTGTGAAATACCAAAAAAAAATAAATTAAGAACTCCTAATCTAGTCAAACTTCCTCTTTTCACAGGTGAAGAAAATGAAACAGAGAGATTAAATAACCAAAGGAGATTAATTAAGATTAAGATCATAAAGAGAGTAAAGTGTTCCCAGCTTCCTGGCCTCTAAATTCAATGGCCTTTTGCCTATTCTATCTGCTCACTAATTTATCTTTTGAATATTCTATGGATGCCAGTAGTACAGAAAATCTTAAACTATTCTATTACCCTTGCCCCTGCTGCCATCCCTCACAAATACTTAGTAACTAAAGATTCCATTATTTAGTCCAGTCCAAGAAGTTTATTCAAATTGAAATATCTCAATTATATTAAATAGCTTCCCCCAAACATTCTCAACTCTGGTGAAAAATAAATAAATAAATCACAATGTTAAAAGAAAATAATTCTAAGAAACAGGAAACTCATATAACTCAATCAATCATGTCACCTCCTGATAGGTAGAGAGTAGGTTTTTCCCTGGAACTCTCAAAGAGTTAGCTTGACCAGAACAAGAGAAGAAAGAAATTCAAATAGAGACACACACACACACACACACACACACACACAGAGGCATGCATGCACGCAAAACAAACAAACAACAACATCAAAAAAACCTATGTATGGGTGAATCCATTCCAGGTGACATTGGCAAAGATGACCAGCCTCCTTCTTTAAAATGAGACTAAAACACTTGAATTAACAAATGAAAATAATACTAAATCTAGGCTATCAGAAGCCAATGCGATAATTGCTTCTCACAACAGTAATATATTAGCTAGTGCTTTAAGATTTGCAAAGTGAAGAAGAAAAGAAAAGATTAACGATCTGTTTTACAAATATTACCTTATTTAATTTTCACAACCACCTTGTGAGGTATATTGTATTTTTATCCTCCTTTTACAGATGAAGAGAATGAGGCAACGAGGGCTTAAGTGACTTGCCCAGGGTCACACAACTAATAAGTGTTGAAGGTAAGATTTGACTTCAGCTCTAGCACTGTATACATTTCTCCACCTAGCTGCTTTATTAAGAGATATATTAAAAAGGGCAGGTCTAATTTTGTCTCTCCTCCCCACATATATAGATGAGATTATGTACCTTTACTTCTAAAGGAATTGTGTGAACATGTCAAAGTCTTTTCACAAAGACTTCTATTTGAAATAAGGATATATTCTTGAGCATTGATAGCAAACTGAGAACCTGATCAAGTGCTAAATAATAAGGAAATGCTAAAAATGAAAGTCATCGTAATTTGTTTTGTCTCAGATCTTGCCTAACAAAAGAGATAAGTTAACAGAGAAAAGCCAGCCCATCCTTTTATAGTAAAATTTCCATAATTGGTAATACAAGCTTGACATTTAAGCAATAATCCCAATTATTAGGAAGCCAGTAAAGATGGCATTACATTTGCACAGAGATAGTGTTTAAAACAATAAACAAGTTCGCATTAATTGAAACGTGATCTTGGACCACATTAGAGATAAAAGGATGGCATTAAAAAAAGGGGAACACAGAGTAGAAGAAGGTGTTTGGAGGGCTAGAGCTAAGGTTTAAGGGCCAGAGGACACTGCTCCCCTTCAGAAAGTATGGGGGAAGCTAGATGGTACAGTGGATAAAGCACCAGCCATGGATTCAGGAGGACCTGAGTTCAAATCTGACCTCAAACACTTGACACTTACTAGCTTTGTGACCCTGGGCAAATCACTTAACCCTCATTGCCCTGCAAAAAACAAAAAACAAAACAAAACAGAACAAAACAAAACAAAAAGGGAAAGTATGTAATGATATTGGCGAGGTGGAGGAAGGGACTGATTTTTATTTCTTTTTGTCCCTGTATCTGTCACTGTCTCTTTCTCCAACCTGCAATGTCTCTCCTACCCTCCCCTTCTCTTTTTCTCCTTTCCTCTATTTTTCTCTTTTTCACCCTCTTCCCTCTCCTGATCCAAGTAGCCTAAAGCACAAACAAATTCATTTCCTGGGAAGAATAAGTGAAAGAGGAGAACAGTCGAGCTACATTTCTACAACAGAAAGGAGAAAATTGTGCCAAAGATGCATATTTGTTACACGCCCTTCTTTGACTTCCCAGTTCTAAATGGCTCGCCTGGACCTGTTTTCTTGTACCTCATGGTTTAGTGGATTTTCTAACCTCTTTAATGGCCTAAACTTCTCTACATTAAAGAGTCAGCAGTAGAAAGCTAGGAAGTTTCTCATCTGATCTATCCATAAAATATAACCTTTCCCACCTTATAGCCATAAAATAAAACCTTTTACACCTTCATTTTTGTCCTGGAGTCTTTTGTCCATCCACTGTAAATTGCCATCCAGGGGACCATGTTGGGTGTTTGATGCTACCGGGGCTTGATGGGTATCTCCAAATGCCACCTGTTCCAGAATTCTCTCCAACAACAAGAACCATGAATGTTTTGGAAAGCCCAGATGGTGGACGCAGCTGCAAAGCTAGTGAGGACAGGTATTGCAGCCAAGGCTAATAGTGATGACAGTGTGAGGTCCTGATGCTAGAGTTGGTTCCAATTGATGATGGCTGCTCCCTGGCTAATTCTCTGTGTCCCATTGGGTGATATGGAAGTTGGCAATGTGCATTGAAGGTCTGATCACTTGATATTGTAATAACACCATGGCGTTAACTTCTGACACATACCATATGGTTTGCTTTTATTCTGCCTATTAGGTTGGGCCAGCTGCCAAACCAAGTTGAAAAACTCTTTCCAACATTATGTTAAAAGCAAAGTGATGGTTTCCAGCCTAACATAATAGGATCTATCCACTATGTTTGTGGTAACTTTAGACCTCAGGATAGACTTTGGCTCAATCAATCTCACCATTTTTAGAAAATAGGATCTTATAGTAGATGTTCTTATATTAGCAGTTTAAAGATATATAGATTTGTCCTAGGTGCTTGGGTGTTATTCTCATGATTAGACACTTTCCTTGCCCTCCAGCCACTTCCAAATCTGAGGATAGGGACAAGGACTGAAACTGTTATGTCACTGGAATTCTCAGGAGAAGAAATCAGCTCTACTAATACAAGAAGCTAATTTCTCTGAAATTTATATCTTAAATGGTTTTCTAGGCCACTGATAGGTTATGCAATTTGCCAAGGGTCCAACAGTTAGCAAGTTTCATAGTCAGGAATTGAAATTACGTCTTTGTGGCAAGCAGGCTGAAATTTCTCTATCCACTATAATATAACTACCTATAATATTTAGAAGTTAATTGTAAAGAATTAATTGTTATTTGAGGTTTTTATGCCTCAGCAAGCACTGGCCTGGGGCTCCGCAAGCCGCAAGATACTCCACACACTGGTTGTAGCCATTGCCAGGGCTCTGGCACCTCACATCATCACCACTCTTTGACGCCTACATGGGCCTGGCAAAATTATAATGATTGGAAGCCTAGTGAGGGCAGTCATGTGACTGTCGGAGTGGCCATCCCATTGGCTGGGACTGTGTGGGGTGTTTCTAGGTTTGGGGGAGGAGAATTGGGCATTCTAGGTGGAAGCTGGAAAGCGACAGGCATTCTGCTGCGTATTTTCAGCTGATTTCTGGGCAGTGGTATTTTTTCAGGTATTATAATTTCCCTTTCCCCATTTTATTTCCTTTCCCTTGATCCTACTGATCCTGTTTGTGTTTTTTTTGAAGTTCGTTCTTGTTAAAATAAATCTTGTTCTGTTTTCAGGGAGGCTGCCGGTCTCTTTCCTTGCCCCAATATTGCGGCGAGCCGCTTAGCCAGCGCTCCCCAATTAAAAATTGGTCCCCACATAATGGAGAAATAATAATATCTATTATCTCAAGCTGTAGTTATATCTATGACCATATATCATCTATATCTCCATAATTATTTACTCCTAACTAACTCTTATGAACTTGATTTAACAATTCCATTTAACATTCCAATCTTTGATTTAACAATTCCATTAGTGTAAGGCAGTACCAAGGTAGAAACCTCCTTCAATCATGCCAATTGACTACTCTCCTGTAATTTATAATTACTTAGCATTATCTAGGGGTACTAAGGTATCAGATTACTTGCTAGGATAATACAGGTATTATATGTCAGAGGCAAAATTTGAGTCCCATTCTTCTAGACTCTAAACCTCTGTTCATTAGGTCACACTAGATCTCAGGGCCACTTTTATGATCTCAATACATGTGTTGATAAGAAGGCTTAGAGTCACACAGATCTAGTTAATGAAAGAGTCATCACTTCAATCCAGGTCCTCTGACTCCAAGATCAGTGCTTTAAAAATATATATATATATATATTCTAAGCTGTCTTCAAGAAGGTAAGACTAGAAAGACACATAACCAACAAAGAGGCATAATTTTCAAACTGTATTGAGGGGAAAATGTAGATTGTAGATGGTTAGTTAGAACTGGGTTTAGATTAATTAAAAGGAGTTTCCTGAAAGAGGTACATAAAGAATATAACTAAGTGTGAAAGTCTCCAACATAGAAAGCTCCGACATAGCTTGAATGACATTCCTATGGAATTCTATGTATGTAACATGTTTTAAACATTTAACGTCATTTGAAACAGCAATTTGGGAAGAAAGGCGATACAGCTATTATAATCACAATTTTGCACACAGGGAAACCATTTTAAATAAGGTAAGGGGGCAGCTAGGTGGTGCAGTGGATAGAGCACCGGCCCTGGAGTCAGGAGTACCTGAGTTCAAATCCGGCCTCAGACACTTAGCACTTACTAGCTGTGTGACCCTGGGCAAGTCACTTAACCCCAATTGCCTCACAAAAAAACAAAAAAAAAAACAAAAAAAAAAGGTAAGCAAATTGCCCAAGTTCACCAGGCGCTAAGTGGAGGATATTATTGCACAATTAATTTATTTTTCTTTTAACTTTTAATTTTTTAAATGTTCTTCTTGATAATATATTTTATTTGTTTTAATAAGCCCATATCTGCCAAATAGTCTTTCAACTTTCTCTCAAGACTTGTGTAGCATGTTATATCATCAGTCATCTGGAATTGTGGTTTGTCACTAGAATGATGTATTGTAAAGGTTTTGAGATTTGTGACGTATAATAAGTACACTCACACTTCTAAAGTTACAAGAACTTTATTAATTATAGAATAGTGAGTTAGAGAAGGACAATAATTTTCAGAAGCATAGAAATAAAGAAACACAGACACAATAACAATTCCATTCACAACTGCAGTGATAAAGACATGCATCACCAAATTAGGGAAGCACCAAATCTGGATTTCTAGTTGGGGAATCCTGGTTCACAGCTTACAGAGTCCTGACTGGGAAAGGTCCCAGGCAGACAGAGCATCCTCTCCACGGTGAGGTTCCAAAGACCACTTTCCCAGTGAATACTTATATACCATTTTAAACTGCTTCCTTGATTAGCAGAGATGTTATCTTCCTTCCTCAAGGGCCAGCTTAACCTCTGAGATAGAAAGAACATCCTGCTTTGACCAGAATACATTTATCTGTTTCCAAATTTCTGCAAAAGTTCTGTTTTGTTTCAAGGAAGCAGGTCAGGCTTTCAAGGAAGAAAACAACCCTATCAATCATCCTGATTGATTCAAAAACGAAAAGGGTCCCTGTAAGTCTATATTCTCATGAAGAGGGAAGATCTTCCTGATTTCATGATTAACCCTTCAAATGATAAAGAGTTAAGCAAAGTTATATTCCATTATATTTATATACTGTAACTTCTTATTAATTCTTCAATCTATGGGCACCTCTACAGATTTACATTTTACCACCCTAAACAAGAATTATAAATATTTATAAGCATCATTAGAATTTGTTTTCTTAGGACTAATACCTCCCTTAAGGTGCCTACTTCTAATTCTGCTTCCTTACTTCTCCCTTTTCCTTTCTATTTCTATGAGTGAAATGTATTTCTGTATCCAACTCTATATTCTCATTTTCTGACCAGTTCAAATGAGAAAAGAGAATTTTTTTGACCAATTTAAGTATCAAATGAGGTTAAGTCATACTATTTCTTTTGTTTTTGGTGCTGATGTTTCTCTATTTTGAGGTTTTTCGTCATTGCTCTGATTTTTCTCTTATAACATGACTAATGCAGAAATATGATTAATGTTATTATGTGTATATATATATATGTATATGTATATATATATGTGTATACACACACACACACACACACACACACATATATATATATATATATATAACCTATATCAGATTACCTGCTGTCTAGGGGAGGGGGGAGGGAGGGAGAAAAATCTGAAATTGGAAAGCCTGTATAAACAAAAGTTGAGAACTATCTTTACATGTAACGGGAAAAAATTACTTTATTAATTTTAAAAAATGAGGTTCAAGTGTGTATAGATATATACTTGCATATCTTGATAATGTAGGATCATTTCCCTTAATCTTGCTTTCTCATCCACCCCAGTATACTCCTTTCCTAGCTCTTTTCATTCTTGACATCATCAAGACATAACAAAACAAATCTCAGAGACTGTATAATTGGATTCTCTATGACCTCTGATAATGCTGCAATTTAAAGGGGCCCATGTATCATCCCTCCATATTTGATATAAGCAATTCATCCTTGTTTATTCCTTTATAATTATTTATTCATATTTACTTTTTTATATTTCTCTTCAATCCTATGTTTGAACTTCAAATTTTGTGTGCAGCTCTGGTCTTTTCATCAGGAAAGCTTGGAAGCCTTTTATTTCATTAAAGACCCTTTTTTCCATTGTTGCATATATTGTTTTGCTAGGTAAGTTATTCTTAGTTGTAACGCAATAAATATATTTTGCTGTTTGGAATATTGTATTCTATTTCGTTTACTCCTTTATAATTATTGCTGCTAGATCATATATGATCTTTACTGTGGCTCCTTGGTACTTGAATTCTTTCTTCTTGATTACTTGCAGTATTTTTTATTTTACCCAGAAACTGGATTTTGACAATGATGTTACTAGTTTTTTTTTCTTTTTTCATTTGGGAATTTTTTCAGTAGATGACTAGTAGATTCTTTACATTTCCACTTTGCCCTCTAGTTCTAAGAGGTCTGGGCAATTTACTTTTAAGAATTCTTAAAATAGATTGTCTAACCCCTTTTTTGGTTATGGAATTCAGATAGCCCAATGATTCTTACATTTTTCTCTCTCCTTAATCTTTTTTTTCTTGAGCATCCCCCCCACCCCCCGCCAAAATGGCTTAGATTGTCTTCTATTTTTAAAAGTCTTTTGATTTTATTTTAATGTTTTCAGTTGTTTCATGAAATCTTTGGCTTCTTTTTGATCTATTATAATTTTTAGGTAGTTTGTTGCTTGGGTAAGCAAACAAAAAGTTTTCATGACTCCTGAATTAAGCTATTAATTCCCTTTCTAATCCTTTCTTCCATAGCTTTCATTCTTTTTCCATTCTTTCTTCAACTGCTCTCATTATATATGTATATGTGTGTGTGTGTGTGTCTGTGTGTATGTGTTATACACATTTTAAATTCTTTTTTAAACTCTTGCTTTACCTCTTGTAGGAATTTTTGGTGAGTTTTTGCCCAATCTGTGTTCTTCTCTAAGGTTTTGCTTATAGATGCTTTGGAATCATTCTTTTCTTTGTTGTTTCTTTTCCTTGAACTTTCTTGCCCCCATAATAGCTAGCTCTTTATTATGAAGATTTGGGGGGGGAGGGGAGTTTGCCTATTCTTCCAGCTTAATTACTAACATAGGACTTGATGAAAGGCATGGGTTCTATAGTTTATCTGAGAGGAAGGTCAATGTTGGTCTTGTTGTTACTTTATTGGGGTATTAAATATGTATTACTCCAGGAACTCAATGACAGGGTGAAAATTTCCAAGCTTTCAGTGTTAGCAAAGTAGTTTGATCCAGGTGAAAGTCTGATTGTTTAACCCATATCCTGAACTCTGTAAGTTCCTGACCTGGTTTGGGGTCTGAGCAAGAGCAGACTGCTGCTAAGTTCTTCTCCTATCAGCCAAATAGAAAGCTCTATTGGTTCAGAGTGACAGAATTGCAGGCTTCCCTCTGGACTTCAATGCTTTCCCTAGCTATTCATGTGCATGATCTTTACTGTGGCTCCTTGGTACTTGAATGCTTTCTTTTTGATTACTTGCAGTATTTTTTATTTTACCCAGAAAATGGATTTTGACAATGATGTTACTAGTTTTTTTCTTTTTTTTTCTTTTTTCATTGGGGAATTTTCTCAGTAGATGACCAGTAGATTCTTTATATTTCCACTTTGTCCTCTAGTTCTAAGAGGTCTGGATAGGTGCTAGACATGAGACTGTGTTATACAATGAGAATCTGAGCTCCATCTTTACTTCTACTAGTAGATTCTGAACTTCCTCCTTTCTCTGTGCAAGGCCTCCCAACCTGGGAATGCCAACCCTATGTGGCAGTTTTCAGTCTTCTCTGGATTTGTGACCCAGAAGTAGATAGTGGATGACAAAACTACCATTTATTACCTACCTACTTTGAGTGTCTCAGCATCAGTCAGTTGATGCCCCATAGTGGTCTGAAACCTCCTCTTACACTACTGCACAACCTCTCTCTTTGCAGTAGAGTAGCTTCCCTCACAATAAGTCCCCAGTCTATCCATTCCTAGTGTCTACAGATCTCCTTGTCTGTCTCCCTATGCTGAGCTGGGTGAGACTAATGAATTATTGGGACTGTGGTTTTCCCCATAGAATTTATTCTATCACATTTTATAGATATATTTGGAGGAGGTTTTTTGGAAGGGAGCTTTCTGAATTGTTTTGTTTGCTTGCTTGCTTGTTTGTTTGTTTGTTTGTTTGTTTTTACAACTTTCCTCCTGTTTCAAACCCCATCCCCCTATCTACCCCCCTGCCAATCAATGATTTTGAATGTCATCCATATAATTACTTCAGTTTACCTCAGATTCTTGCTTGTGTTGAGACATGTATAGAATAAGAATGTAAATATTCAGTCTCTAACGCCTTGAATGAAAACAGTCAATTATGTGAAAACAGCACCTGCAACAAACAAAACTGAACTACAACTTGCTGACTTTATCTCTATGGAGCAGATCCAAATAAGCCAACCTATAAAAATAGAGAGTAGGTGCTTAGCATGTTTTTGCTCTCCCAAAATGGATCTGGAATTAATTCTCATCCCCTTCCTAACATTTACAGATACTTCTAAACTTGAAATTATTCCTCCTCTACAGAAATGAAAGCCATAACAGGTCTTGCTGGCTCAGCATTATGGGCTTTTTTTCCTTTTATTTTTGAGAGGTTGCCTAGCTGTATATAATATTAGATTTTCTACTTTCTGGGTAAGAGGCTAGGAATGCAATAGGTAGAGAGAAAGGTACAAGAGCCCCAAAATTTAATAGAAACCTCTCTTAGGGAATCATGTGCCTGTAGCATAATGACAGTGAGTAATTGGGTTACGTGTTCTAATTTAATGGATTGGAGTTAAATCAACTGAGAGTCTTGAACTCTGAGCAGATATTGCTTTTCCTCACATCTCCTAATAGGTTTGCTGGCTCCTTAGAATGCATGCTGCCTGAAATGTCCAATTTGAATCCTTCCTTAAGTCCTTAACTGAAGGCTCATTCCCATGTGCTTCTGAGAATTGAAACTACTATAATCTTGATTTATTTCCATTCCCCACAAAGCCACATGAGGGACTTTGAAATGCTGGATTGAAATGCTGGATCTAGAGCTAGAAGGAACTTTAGATATCATGTAGTCTAACATCTCATTTTACAAAGAACAACTGAAAAAGGTGAAGTGAGTTCCTAAGAAGTAGCATATTTAGGTTTTTAACCTGGGTCTCAGATTCCAGATGAAATGCCCTTTACTCTATGCCACTCCAACATACCAATGGATCTGTCATCTCCCTGACGGTATGAGGGATTCCCTCCAACAATGCAACACATCATTCATGCATGCCTACTCATCCTGTGTGACTATCATAGACATCCTCCTGTAAGATTTCAAAGGAGATCCAAACAATGTGTTGGGAGTCCTTCTTTGAATTCTCTTTGAATGACTTGGCCACCAGTAAAACTTGGGGACATTTCACTTTCTATCCCTTTCTCTAATTACATAGGTGGCTCAACTTTTTTCCACCAGCTGTACATTTCTTTAAGGGCATCCATTTTGCTTCTGTAGCATTTCTTTTTTTGAAACATATACCTCCTTGGATAGTAAACTTGTCTTCTTTATACTCCATAGATTTCTATGATTACTGAGCTACAGCAACACTTGAAGAATAAAGTTAAAAACTGGGCCTGAGATTTCATAGGTGTAAAAACTCCTAGATGAGAAAATTACTTCTTGCATCTTCCAGACAACTATAGTCTGTGAAGAGTGTCTGAAGCAAAGATTCTTAAACTGTGGGTCAGGACACCATACAGTGTCATATCACTGAATGTGGGGTTTGTGAAAAATTTGGTAACAATAAAAGGTTATGTATACCTATTTTTTTATTCCTATATGCCTGGGGTTGTATGAAAATTTCTTGGTTGAGAAGAGGTTGCTAGTGAAAAAAGTTTAAGAAGCCCTGGTCTAGAGAAACAAATCAGCTTAGGCAGAGTCACACAGTGAGTATGCCAACACATTTCAGAATCAGGGCTACATCTCAGATATTCCTGACTTAAAGTCTAGCTCTCTTTCCATTATATCATGGCACCTTTGCTGGACAAAAGGTAATATTTAAAAGAGCAATCTTTGCTTTCTAGATAAACTTGAGGTCATGAAAAGAACTTTGTAATTTTACAAAGGTGATACAGAATATTGTCCTACTACTTCTTAATTCTGAGACCAGCTAATTGTCATTTTGTAGAGTCCATAGCATCAGCAGCCAACCTACCACCCAGGAAAAATGTATGCCATCACCACCACACCATTCCCCATCAACTTTGGTGACTTTCATTTTTTGGTGCACTACTTCAAGAAAAATCCAAAGCCAAACTTATCTTCACTCTTAACTCTTCAACCGTTTCTTCCTTTACCTATGATATTCTTGGTAGCCTTTCTTCCATTTTCCCCAGTTCTAGAGATATGAACAATGATTAGTTGAACTATGCCATTCTTACTAGATAAGATGTGTTTATATAGTCCCCTATGACAACCCTTCAACACATCCCTGTAACCTTCTGATAAAAGTGCCCCTTCCTTGCCACCACTCCTTTTTTGCATTGTCTTGTCCAATTGAATATAAGATTCTTGATGACAAGAATTTTATTTTTGTATTTGTATTCCCAGAACTTAGCAAATTACTCACTACATAGTAAGTTCTTAAAAAGAGTCATGTCATTGTTTATATATACTGATGGTTGAACTTCATAAGTTGTCCATCTAACTGCATATCAGTATAGGAAAGAGGCATTCTACATCCATTGGGGATAGTTAAAATGAATACTTTTGAATTATGATGAATCTCCTTTAGAAGATTCTGCTACAGTCATTACAATAACATCCTCAAACTTTAAGAACCTCTTTGATGATGCTATTAGAATTTTTTTTTTGGTGAGGCAATTGGGGTTAAGTGACTTGCCCAAGGTCACAGAGCTAGTAAGTGTCGAGTGTCTGATGCTGGATTTGAATTCAGGTCATCCTGAATCCAGGGCCAGTCCTCTATCTACTGCAACACTTAGCTTCCCTAATGCTATTAGAATTTAAGAGACAGAGGTGAGCAGAACCAATATGGTAGAGTACAGGCAGCAACAAACTCTCTCTCTCTCTCTCTCTCTCTCTCTCTCTCTCTCTCTCTCTCTCTCTCTCTCTCTCTCTCTCTCTCTCTCTCTCTCTCTCTCTCTCTCTGTCTATCTCTCTCTCTCTCTCTCTCTAATGAGGGTTTAGTGACTTGCTCAGGGTCACACAGCTAGTAAGTGTCAAGTGTCTGAGGCCGGATTTGAACTCAGGTCCTCCTGAATCCAGGGCCAGTGCTTTATCCACTGTGCCAGCTAGGTGCCCCTAAACCTGAACTCTCTCAACATTCTCCTCCAAATAATTTTAAAATAGCTCATCACATCAAATATTGGAGTAGTTGAGCCAACAAAGGTTCCCAGTAAAATAATTTTTCAGCCTAGTAGAAATTAGGGCAGCAAGTGAGGTCTGTGACACTTGGATGGGGGCCTACCTGGAGCAGTCAAAAGGAGCCCTGAGAGTAGCAGCAATAGCTGTAACTCTGGAAGTTCTCAGCCCAGAGTGAGTAAGGGGGTCAGACAACTGGTCAGAAAAAGATTGTGATGGGCCATTTGCTGGCATTGGATACAGCTGACACTTACTGGCAACTCTATTGCCCATACTCAGTTCAGGGTCACAGTTCCAGGGTAGAGAGGAGTAATTGTGTTTATTCACAAAAGAGCAGGGGATCTGGTCACAGTTATAAGACAGAAAGAGGCACCAACAACTCTTTTGGCCCCAGGAGAGCAGGACATCTGTCAACAAGGGCCAAGAAGAGCACTCATGCTTGTGACTAGAGGAGAACAGGGTCCTTTCCTGACCAGAACACAGACAAAGAGAACAGTGACCACATCTCTTCCTGGATCATACAACCTTGAAAGCTTTAAAAATTTGCAACACCCCACCCTCCAAACTAACTCTGAAAGCAGCACCACAAAAAAGCCTGAAGTTTGGGACAGTACCTCCCCACCACCAGGAGAGCAGAGTCCATAAAGTTCAAAGTCAAAAACAGGCTGGGAAATGACGACGACGACGATGACGACGACATTCTACCATAAAAGTTACTGTGGTGATAAGGAAGACTAACACAGAAATGCAGAAGATGACAATGTAGAAACAGTTATAAATAATGTCTGAAAGAAAATGCTAATTGGACTCAAGCTTAACAGGAATGTCTGGAAGAGTTAAAGAAAGAGATAAGAGTGATAGAGCAGGGGCAGCTAGGTGGCACAGTGGATAAAGCACTGGGCCTGGATTCAGGAATACCTGAGTTCAAATCCAGCCTCAGACATTTGACACTTACTAGCTGTGTGACCCTAGGCAAGTCACTTAACCCCCATTGCCTTGCAAAAAAAAAGTGAAAAAGTGATAGAGCAAACATTGTGAAAATAAATGAGAATGATTCAAAACTATGAAAAGAAAATCAATAACTTGGTAAAAGAGGCATAAAAAATACTGAAAACAATAACTCCTTAAAATGGAATTGGCCTAATAGTTTTGTTTTTTTTTTTTAAGGCACAAAAACTCAACAGAAAAAATAACTATTTAAAAAGCAGAATTACCCAAATAGAAGAGATAGAAAAGTCCACTTAAGAAAATAATTCCTCAATAAGTAGAATTGGAAAAGTAGAAGCTAATGATTCCATGGAACATTAAGAAACAATAAAACAAAGTCAAAATGAAAAAAAAAGAAAATGTGAAATATCTCATTTGTAAAACAACTGACCTGGAAAAGAGAATGATGACAGATAATTTAAGAATTATTAGACTACCTGAAAGCCTTCATTTAAAAAAATAAGATGGTAGATATATTTCAAAAAATTATTAAAAAAAAACTACTCCAATATCTTAGATCCAAAGCATAAAATAGAAATTGAAAGAATCCACTGATTACCTTCTGAGATCCTGAAATGAAAATTCTCAAGAATATTATAGCCAAATTCCAGAGCTCTCAAAAGAAAGAGAAAATATTGCAATCAGAAAGAAAGAAACAATGCAAATATCATGAAGTCAGAGTCAGGAACACATGAGATTTAGCAGCTTCCATATTAAAGAAACAAAAGGCTTGGGATATATTTTTGAAGAACCAAAAATAACATATCTAGCAGAATTGAGATTAATCCTTCAGGGGAAATGGATATTTAATGAAAAAGAGAACTTTCAAGAATTGTTGATGAAAAGACCAGAACTCTCTCTCTCTCTCTCTCTCTCTCTCTCTCTCTCTCTCTCTCTCTCTCTCTCTCTCTCTCTCTCTCTCTCCATATATATATATATATATATAGGTATAGATATAGGTATATAGATATAGGTATAGATATAGGTATATAGATATAGGTATATAGATATAGGTATATAGATATGCCCAAAAGGAGTCACAAAGAATTGAATATGATTGAAATGATAGAACAACAACATATGCCATTTAATACTTTACAAAATGCTTTATATATGCTACCTCATTTGATCTTCATATCAATCCTGGGAAATAGTTACTATTATTATACACTTTTTACAGATGAGCAAACTGAAGCAAAGTTTAATTCACTTGCCCAGGGTCACATAGCTATTATGTATCTGAACCCAGATTTCAACTCAGGTCTTCTTGACTCCAGGTCTAGTGTTCTATCTGCTGCAGTACCCAGCTGTCTATTATAGGGAGACTGGGCCTGTAATTTCACATATGGGAAACTAATATTTCAGTTATATCTGGCTCTTCATGACCCAATTTGGGGCTTTCTTGGCAGAGATACCAGAGTGGTTTGTCATTTCCTTCTCCATTTTACAGATGAGGAAACTGAGGCCAATAAGGTTAAAGTGACTTGCCCAAGGTCACATAGCTAGTAAGTATCTGGGGCCAGATTGGAATTCAGGAAGATGAGTCTTCTTGACTCCAAGTCTGGCATGCTATCCAATGAAGCATCCAGCATTTGAGGACATGGCCTCTATCAGTTCAAGTTGGCAATTTCTTTGCATCTTATAGCCTTAGGGAATGGCCTAGAGAAGAAGTATTGTACACATGGTCTACAGGTTTCATAGGACCCATAGAACTACCACGTGCATCCTGAAAACCAGATTAAAATATAATGCAGCGGGGCAGCTAGGTGGAGCAGTGGATGGAGCTCCGGCCCTGGAGTCAGGAGTACCTGAGTTCGGATCCGGCCTCAGACACTTAACACTTACTAGCTGTGTGACCCTGGGCAAGTCACTTAACCCCAATTGCCTCACTAAAATAAAAAAAAAATATATAATGCAGCTAGGTGGTGCAGTGGGTAAAGCACTGTCCCTGGATTCAGGAGGACCTGAGTTCAAATCCAACCTCAGACACTTGACACTTACTAGCTGTGTGACCCTGGGCAAGTCACTTAACCCTCATTGCCCTGCAATATATATATGGGAAATATTTAACCAAATAAATAAATAACCAAATAAATAAAAGTGCAACAAAGCATAGATAATAGTTCATTTTAAAACTAAATCAATATACAGACCACAGGAATCCTTAAGTATGGATCAGTGGCCCCATTTTGATATGATTTTTACACCACTGGCTTAGAGAATTGAGAGGTTGGCTAGTTGAGTGGGTCACATAGCCACTATCTGTCAGGACTGGTACCTGAACCCAAGTCCTCCTGATTTTGAGACCAGCTTTCTATCTACTAATCCATCTCAGGTAAATACAATGAGAAGTTAATAAATGCTTGATGAGTTGGATTGAATTGAATGGGACAATTGTTTGAAAGGTGCAGACAATAATAGATTCTATTGTGCTGATTGTTTGGTCATTTAAAACAATGATTGGTGGAACAAAACACGACTTTGGAAGGAACTCCTCCAAAAAATAGTGTCCTTTGTATAAGTCAAATATACAAGATTCTTTTAAATATGGAATTGAGATGACCTAGTTCAATGATCTTTGGTTATTAATGTCAAGGAAGAAATTGAACAATTTGAATACTTACCAAATATTTTTTATTGTCATGGGAAAAACATAGCCATCAGAAGAATATTTCAAAGACAGATTCACTGAAGATAGTGTGGACTCCTATACCATATGAGAAGGCAATTAAAATAACCAGAGCTACCCAATTATAGAATGGACTCCTTCAAGAGTCATTCAATTTTCCATGATTGGAAATAACAACAACAAAAACAACAAATATCATTTATATATGACTTTTAAGGTTTTAAAACATTTTCATATGTTATCTAATTTGATTTCCACAAACAACCCTTCCAGATTCCACCATGCTGTTTAACTCATAAGGAAAACAATAATATTTTGATGATTGATGGTGTGATGTTTAAAATCTTAATTGTAGGGGCAGCTAGGGGGCGCAGTGGATGGAGCACCGGCCCTGGAGTCGGAAGTACCTGGGTTCAAATCCGGCCTCAGACACTTGACACTTACTAGTTGTGTGACCCTGTGAACTAGGTCCATGCCCTTCTCCTCTTCTCCCAAGATAGATTACCCCTCATCCAACCTTTTAATGCATTAATTTCTAGGCCTAACCTGTAACTCACATTGCAGACAAAACTTCACTTCCCAAGTGCATGTAGACATATTTCAGAGGAATTGGAATCCCTCTGATAATTAGCTTATCCAGTTGTAGTCCTGACTTGGGAAAATTAGCTCATGAGGCATGAGCCTGAGTGATATTGATTTCCGTCATTTCATTTTTGACTCCCTGGCATTAAGCTCATAAGTAGGTACTCAAAATGTGTTGGCAATCATCATTTTAAAAAATATTATATTATGTTATTGGAAATCTTGTTTTCTTCCATAAATTTAAAATATAATAAATAGAAAATGTTTTTTAAAAAGAAGAAAACCATATTAATGGAGTGAATTGTCTATAGAGGTAAGAGTATGGAACCAGGAGTCAGGAGACTTGGATTTTAGTCTTTACTGTATCACCGGCTAGTTGTGTATAAATTATGACCTCTTTGTGTCCCTAACTCCCTCTTGGGTAAAAAGAGAGTAATGGACCAGATATTCTCTATAGTCTCTTTTAAATCTATATTACTCTATCTCTGAACCTAATGTTTAACATGAAGGTTTAACTCTTTTTATTATGGGAGCATACTTGGGAATGAAAATTATAACAGAAGGTTTCATGGTGAATACATGGAATGAGAAGTAAGTCCAGGTGGTTCTGTCAGCTGGTTCAGGCCTTCTTTTATGCCAGATAATTTTGGAGAGAAATGATACCCCCTTACTACATTTCTAACTGCCAGCTATGCAAAATCTTGCTGGAATCTCAAAATCAATATGAGAGGCAATGTGGTATAATGAGGAAAAATACTGGCCATGGATATCTGGATTCTGTCTTCTTATTTGTGGCTAACTGTATCAGCTCCAGGAAGTCACTCCAACATTCTTTCTACTTCTGAAACTTTATGGTCCAAAACAAAACCTATCTTTTTTTTCCCTCATTTTCCTACCAATCATTTGTTAAAGATACCCCACTTTTTTCAAGCAAACACCCAATATAGAGACCTGGAAGTCATCTTTGGTAGTCTTCTCTCCCTCATTCCATAAATCCAATCAATAGTCACGCTCTATTGATTCCACTTTGCAGTGTTACTTAGCAGGCTTTTCCATTATCACCTTTCTAATGGTTACTTGTTAAACCACCTCTTGTCTATTACAGTAGTCTCTTTTTTTTTTGCAGGGCAATGAGGATTAAGTGACTTGCCCAGGGTCACACAGCTAGTAAATATCAAGTGTCTGAGGCCAGGTCTGAACTCAGGTCCTCTTGAATCCAGGGCCGGTGCTTTATCCACTGTGCCACCTAGCTGCCCCCACAATTGTCTCTTAACTGGTCTTTTTGTCTTGAGTTTCTCAATTACTTCCACCTATTTAACACATAATTGTAAATGTAAGCTTCTCGAATAACTATTGTAATTATAACCAGTCCTGTATCAAAAATCTCCAGTGTTTCACTGTTGCCTATAGTTTTGAAGATAATCTTTGCTATTTGGCAATTAAGGCCCCTCATAACCAGGCACCAAACTACCTTTACCTATTTACTTTACATTATTCCTTTTGTGTATGTGTGTGTAGCTATATGTCCTCCTAAGGACTGTAGGTGTATCCCCAAGGGGAAGTGGGATTTTTCTAATGCTTTTGGCTTAAACCTCCATTCTACTGTGCGCCTTTCAATATAAATTGCTAGAGACTAGTATTAGATAAGTATTATATAATTGTAACATAGAATAAATTGGATAGGATTCCTTCCTTTTCTAGTTTTGTAGTTTATGTAATATTGCAATTAATTGGCCTTTGAAAATTTAATAGGATTGGATTGTAAATCCATCTAGTCCCAGGAACCTCTTCCCTTTGGGAAGTCATTTATGACTTTTTCTATTTCTTTTTTTCTGAAAATGGGTTAAATTCTCTATCTCTTTTTCTGTGAACCTGAGCAATTTTTATTTTTGTTAACATTTATCCATGACATTTAAGTTTCTGTTTCACTAGCATACTATTTGGTAAATTATTATCTAATAATTTATTTGTCATATATTGTGAATATTTCATTTTCATCTTTGATGATGGCATTTTGTCTCTTTAAAAAATAAAATGAGGGGCAACTAGGTGGCGCAGTGGATAGAGCGCTGGCCCTGGAGTCAGGAGGACCTGAGTTCAAATCCGGCCTCAGACACTTAACACTTACTAGCTATGTGACCCTGGGCAAGTCACTTGACCCCAATTGCCTCACTAAAAAAAATAAAATAAAAAAAAATAAAATGAGCTAATGGTCTCTATTGTTCTTGTTTTTTCACAGAAATTCTTATTTTTAAAAATTAATTCAAGAATTTTTTTTCCAATGTTATTAAACTCTTCTTTGATTTTCTGAATTTCTATTTTGGTCCTTATTTGATGTTTTTGATTTGTTAGTTATCAAGGTTTTTGTTTGTTTGCTTTTAGTTGCATATCCAATTCCCTGATGTCTCATTTCTTTTGTTAATGAAAGAATTAAAGAGATATAAACTTATCCTCTGGGCTGTGCTTTGGCTGTATCCCCAAAATCTGGTATGTTTTCTCATTGTTGTCATTATTTTAAAAGAAATTATATATTTTTTCTAAGACTTTCTTTTTAGACCCACACCTTCTTCAGGATTGTTGTTTAGCATCAATTAATTTTAATCTTTTCTTCAACAGTAACTTTTAAAATACAATTTTATTGCATTGTTATCAGAAAATGTGTTTAATATTTCTGTTTTCCTCATTTTTGTGAAGCTTTATAGAATGTGTTTGTTTTTGAGGTAATTGGGGTCAGGTGACTTTCCCAGGGTAATATAACTACTAAGTGTCATAGGCAGGATTTGAACTCAGGTTCTCTTGATTCCAGGGTCAGTGCTCTATCTACTGCATTACCTAACTACCCATGTAAGTTCTCAATTTTTGCAATGGTTCTATGCATAGCTAAAAAATATGCATATCACTTTCTATACCCCTTCAATATTGTCCAAAGATCTATCATATTTATCTTTTTATTTTGTTTTTACTTTCAGTAGCTAATTCTCTGCTTCTCTCTTTGAAAAAAAAGGGAATTTTTCAGTCTGGAGAGAAATGAAGCCATGGCTGGCTGGGGCATCCTCTTAAACTGGAGATGAAGTAAAGGGAGCCAGCCAATTAGATGAATGCAACTGATCCTACCGTGGCCAACATGAAGGCAAGGAAGCTATACCCAACCAAAGTAATAATGCATTTTTGCTAAATGTCATTTCTATAATATGGTTAAGTAAATTTTCTTAAAATGTTTATGATCTATGAGAGCCTCATTTTATTCCAGTCTTAAACCTGAAACACTAGAGATGTTTGAGTAAGTCCTAGTTCATACATTTGGGGAAAGTTGACTTGATTGGACAGAATCACTTCTTTGGGGGAAGGGATATGTAGAGGAAAGTGATGCCAAGGTGATCATGGGTCTTGATACCAAAGTTCTGCACCATAAAGCCTCCTTGGTTTGGATCATATTTCTGGAAGAGCTGCCTATATACCAAGATGTTTCTAATATTTATCTACCAGAATTAAAGAGAAAACTATCTATGGCCATTTGATCATTTCTCAACTAAAGATAAGTATGAATATGCTCAGCAACTTTAAGAACTGTGGGCTGAAGAAAGCACTGTGGCCTACAGTGGTGTAAAATGTTGTTTATACAATTTTCTAAACTTTTGTATTTTATGTGAAAGCATTCTCCAGATACTTTAGCCTTCCTAAAGACTGGAATTTGGGGATTATCTAAGAACTCTACCAAATGAACTATTTAGGACTTTTCCTATGGTAATTGGCTCAGCTATTGGGAACCTTGAATATGTACTTCCTTGATACTCTTTGGTTCAAGACTGGAGGAAGCACTTGAAAAAACAATAATCCTTCCCAAAAGTTAAAGCTAAAGTTCAGCCAAGTAGCAGTAGAGTGAGCAGTAACTGTAAGGCCCAGAGGACTGAGTATTGCCAAAATCAGGTGCTCAGGTAGGCCCAGTGTAGTCCTTTGGTTTCAGTAATCTGAAATTGATAAGGCCCTTCCAAATTGGTGGCAGTAATGCTGTAATCAATGGACAATGCCTTCTCTAGAAAGGCTTAGAGGACCAAGTGGTGGGGATCTTGAGAGGTACCTTTATTTCTGGTCTAAATGGTGGTGGTAGTGGAGGCAGAGACTTCTAAAGAGGCAATGATTTGGTTTCCCTGGGGGTGGGGTAAAGAACTGATTGGTAGATCAGGGAAAACTGAATGTGGATATATTTTGGTATTGAATTTGGCACTGAAACAATGATCTCGGGCTGAATTCAAGAGGGTAATAATCCCTTATCTACCTTACTATAGATGACCCTGTCACAGAATGAGAATTTAATTTACATAATGACATTATAAGGTAATGTCATAATCCCTGCTTTTGCCCTGATGTCCTGTGTGCTCTTCCTGCTCATTATAATTGGTTTGCATCAGAATGCCCTCTTTGAGCTACAGAGATTTTATATCCTCAACCATAAGGAACAAGTAATTAATATTTGGGACTTCTTTCTTCTGAAGGGGGGAGAAGAAGCCTGGCATTTTCTGTACTTCACTCTTTTCCATATTATATCACTCCTTTGGGGTAAATAATGTTGCTTTCCCTCCCCCACCCCCCTGTATTTCTGGGTTTGTTTTTATTTTCCTCTTCTATGCTCTCTCTGCCAGGTTTCTATTTGACCAAGATTTATTTAGCAATGACCTTAAATCCATATATGTGACAGAACTTCCTCTAGAATAAAGGTGTCATATTTCTAGCAGGACTACGAGCAGCCCACAAAACTCAAGATTGGCCCAAACTTGATTAAAAGAAATTGGGAAATGTTTAATAAAATAAATAACACACTACAACATAGATAATCTTAAATTGTGGTTTTCTAAGTCAATATGAGCCCATAGGGATCTATATCTATTTGAGTTTGACATCCTTGCCCTAGGTAACCTTTAAGACCTTAACATCAAGGAGTAGACTATGACATATTTAAAGGCCTCTGCCATATAGAATAATTTTTCCTTTAAAAAGGTAGTGAAAATGTCATTGAGATTTGATTGTCCTAGGAGAATCAGACTTGGGGCAGCACAGGAGGAGTCACAGGTTTAACACATTATGTTCTGTAGGCCAGTAAGGTTAACATATATAGAGATAAGCTGCACCAAATTCCAATTCAATTAAAACTATATTTTTTGCTACTTTTTTTCTCCATGTTATGGCTAAATAAACTTCCTTTTTCTCAACTATCTAGCTTCATGTTAAGCTTGTCTTTTTTCAACGAAATCCATATTCTACAGGTTCATCCAATTGTTTGTGAAGACTGATTGATTAGACCTTCTCCTCAAAACCTTTGGCACTATTCCCTTGTCCTAAGAGCTATGAGAAAGCTTTTTAATGAATAAACCATCATATTCTGAAGCAAAACATTAACAAATATACTATCCATTTATCTACTGGTTTTTGACAAATATGAGTTGTTTGATGCAAAAGGCTAGATGACATCTTGTCATTTCATAACAGTTTGGGTGTATTCAAAATCAATCTATTTGAATATATACTTTGAAAGAAAGTAATTATTCATTCAGATGCCAATGTGCCCTTGACACATAAACCAAAAGCCATTAAAAGAAAAAAAACAGAAACCATTATAAATATTTGTAAGATATATAAACTTTGGAAATCTTGTCCTGATGACTTTGAGATGATATTCTTCCCGTGATTCAATGGCTGAGTCACAGAATACTGCAGTCTCTGAATAATTAAAAGCTTAGGGTCAAGAAAAGGGCAATGGAGAGTTACATGATGAGTGTGAGTGTCAGTAATACATTGCTGATGAAAAATTATGCAGAAGTGATGTAAAGAATATCAGGAAAGAGATAAATGACCAGAAAAGTTAAAAGAAATGGACCTCTAACATAGCAAGAGTGAAAGATAAGCGATATGTAGCTTTCATAGAATCATAGATTTATGGCAGAAAGGGACCTTAGGAGTAGCCAACTACAACTCCATCATGTTACACAAATAGAAACTGAGGTTCTGAGTGGTTAGATGACTTGTCCAGGGAGACATACTAATTAATGTCTGAGGGAAGATTCAAATCCTGGCCTTTCTAAAAATTTTGTGGAAGGATATAGACATGACTCCAGCACTCTACCCATGATGTTATCCTCCATTATTGACCTCATTGGTAATCACTTATTGCCATGAGATCTTTAGAAAGCTTTCTAATAGGTTGGATGCATCCAGAGGTGTGCTGGAGTCAGTTTGAACCAGTTTATGACAGCAAATGATTACATTTTCAGTGTTAGTCATTTTCATATCAGAAATCAGCAAATGCTAAAAATCAGGGCTTGATTTATTCTTTTAGTAATTTTCTAGACTTCAGAAAGTGATGGAGAAAAAGTTAATAATGAATATTAAACTTTAAAATGTGACATGTGTACACCCACCCCCCAACCATGATCTGGTTGTTAAACATATACCAACATATCTCTGAATAGAAAGTTTGGGGCATTCTAATCTGAACTGTTGATAAAGCCTAAGATAATTGAGGAGATGATGAATCCTGGATTGATTGAAGTTGAAAAACAGAGAAAGGCAACAGAACCTACTCCTATTTGGGTTTCTGCTTCTGACCTAATTTAGAAGGAAACAATTCTAATAGTTTTAATGGCTTTTAATAATTCTCCACATTTAAGTTGAGACCATCAGCCAACTGACCACCACTGCTATTTACAATGGGAAGATTTCAACATATAATACACACACACACACACACACACCACACACCCCTTGAATATCAAGGTTATTATAGGCTCTCCTCATTTTAACCTTCTCTGTCAGTATTACAAATGCTACCCAGATTATAAACAGCAAGATGTGCTCTTTTTCATTTCTTAGATCTTAAATTTGAATTCAACTAAATTTCAATATAGAAGAAAAAATAAATTCCTTTTTTACTTCTTGTAAATTCCCATAAATTGTTGATACTATGAAAATAAGTTAGACAAGTAGAACTATGTGCCTTCTGCTTAGTAGGTGCTTTAAAATTGTCCTTGAATTGAATAAGGCAAATTAAATGGGCAAAACAACAAAGTTTGATTAACTCTGGAAATAAATACTTAGATGTGTAACATATACTCTAACCAAGGTTAATACCCCTCACCCCTCAATTTAGTTCTCCATTAGGCTTTCAGAGATAATGTTAATTTGGCAATAATTGGGGAAAATAACCCTTTGAAAGCCTTATCCATTGTTACTAATTGTCATTCTTTAAAAAAAAAGAAAAGTAGACAATTTGTTGTTTCCTGAATGCTAAATTCCATTTCCCATTTCAGTACCTTTGCAAAAATTGACCCCAATGCTTGAAATACACTCTCACTCACATCCACCTCTTATAATTCTTTTTTTTTTGTAGCCCATCTCACCAGATACTTGCTATGGGGGCTTTTTTGCCCCAATCTTTCCAGCTATTAGGCTATTAAATAGTCATGTATATCTGTCTGCATACATATTGTGTCCCTAAGTAAAATATAAAGTTCTCGAGACATAGGATGTTTTTCATTTTGTTTTTAAATTCCTTGCCATTTAGGTGGTATAATGGGCACTGATGAACTTGGAGGAAGGAAGACTTGATCTGAAATCCTGTTTAAGGCACCTATTAGCTGTGTTACCCTGGGTAAGACACCTAACTTATCTTGGTCTCAGTTTCCTCATCTGCAAAGTGGAAAGAATAATAGTACCTGCCTAGCAGGGTTTTTGTGAGGGATAATATGTAAAACACTTTGCAATCCTTAAAGTCCTATATAAATGATAACTATTATACCAAGCAGACATTAGGCAATGCTTTCTGGATCCAATTGGATAGAACTCACTTGCTGGCAAAATAAACAAAAGAAGAGCTTTCAGATATCTCTATCCAAGAGAAAAGATCAACTTCAGTGAAGATGACACATTGCAAGCCATGCAAGATGACTCTGATCTTGGAGAATTTCAAGGGACTAGAGTCAAGAAAGGCCCTGCTTTGATGAGAATGTTTGTTTTTGGCTGGGAGCTATAAAGGCTGCTATCTCTTAAGCTACATCTTGTATCCAAGGAAGCATTTTAATACCATCAGAAAATCAAGGAAGCTCTTGAGGGTTCCAAAGGAACAACAGAGCAAAATGTTTAGATGTGTCCCAGGTAAACTTGCAAGGCTCAAACCTCCTGCTTTCACTTTCTCCAGAAGCCATGTTAAGATGTGAGCTTCCCAGGTAATTAAAACTACCTTAATTGAGGTAGAATTGTTTAGTCCTTAAGAGGAAATCAGGACAGTTTTCTAAATGATTACACATACAGAAGTTTCTTAATCAAGAAAAGATATTGCTGATTGACCTGATCCATGACTATTTGAGCAGAGATTGTCATTTGGTGTCTTCTTTCTTTCTTTCTTTCTTTCTTTCTGCAGGGCAGGGAAACAGGTGCAAAAATTCTCATTTAGGGTCATTCCCACCCCCTGTGCCCCCTGCTCAGTGTCTGTGTGGGAAAGCCCTTCCAGCCCTTCACCAGTGAAGCTTGCCTGGTGAACTCACCATCAACCAGATGGGCTCACAGTCACTGTCATTGAAATGGGATAGATGAAGAAAGCAACCCTTGTTCAGTGAGGAAAATGTCCCTGTTATTATTTGTGTAAGTGAAAACAAACCAAAGGGGTCAAATGATCAATTCTGTTCAGAGGGGATGCATGAATGTCTTTGGCTTATCAAGCAAGACATGCCCTCATATCATATATATCATATATATATCATATATATAGTAAGGAAGGAAATAAGTATTTATTAAGCTTCTAGGGCAGTTAGGTGGTATGGTGGACAAAATACCAGGCCTGGAGTCATGAAGAACTTATTTCACATCAGGTTTCAGATCCTTACTAGCTGTGTGACCCTGGGCAAGTCACTCAAACCTGTTTGCCTCAGTTTACTCATCTGTAAAAACAAACTGGAGAATGAAATGGCAAAACCACTCTTGAATATTTGACAAGAGAACACCAAATGGGGTAACAAAGAGTCAGATATGACTGAAGCAACTGAACAACAAAAGTATCTACTATGTGCCAGATCCTTTACAAACATCATGTCCATTAATATTAGGTAACATTTATGCAGTGCTTACTTTGTGCCAGGCACCATGCTAAGTGCTTTACAATTATTAGCTCATTTGATCCTTACAACAACACTGGGAGGTAGGTACTATTATTATCCCCATTTTACAGGTAAGGAAACTGAGACAGAGAGATCAAGTGACTTACTCAGGGTCACACACCTAATAAATGTCTGAAGCCAGCTATGAACTCAGTTCTTCCTGATTACGGGCTTAGGCATGTATCCATTGGCCACCTACCTGTCATAAGCACTACAGATGAAAACCTCAAGTAGTGCTGGATTGACCTAGATTTGCTGTCGTTGATGTTTTTGCTATTTTGTTGTTGTTATAATTTTTATTGTTAATATATTGAGAATACTTTCCCACTTCACTCTATTTTGGGACATAAGACCATATAATAGAAAGTGTACTGGAATGGGAATTAGAAGACCTGGATTTTCCTGGAGTACTACCATTTAGAGATAGTATAGTATAGCAGTAGATAAAGGCAGCTGGGTGGTGCAGTAGATAGAGCTCTTACCCAGAGTCAGGAAGACTCATCTTTCTGAGCTGAAATCTGGCCTCAGGCACTTAGTAACTGTGTGACCCTGGGCAAGTCACTTAGCTTGTTTGACTCACTTTCCCCAGCTATAAAATGAGCTGGAGAAGGAAATGGAAAAACATGCCAGTATCTTTGCCAATAAATATCCCCAAATGGAGTCATGAAGAATTGGAAACAACTAAAAATGGATGAACAAAATATAAGATGTGTTTTTTAAAAATTGATTTGGGGGTACACTGTGCTCTCTAAAATTATTATGAAATTATTATGGCTAGTATATATCTATAAATGGCTATATAATAATGACTATAGCACCCATTTTGGCAGTAAGCATTTATTATTAATATTAAATATTAGTATTGACCTTGTGGCATTTAACATAAACAGGATGAAAACCCCGGCACCATTTTGTCTCTCAGAGAGAGATCACGTGGTCTCAAGAAGAGTTCAGAAGCCCTATATTACCTACTCTGTCCTAAGAGGAGAGCAAAAACCAATAGACAGCATTCCGACCCAAGCTCCTGAGCCCAAGATGGTCTCTGCTTTTATTTTCTTTTGGTAGAGGCCAGTCACTACACACTGATCAAAGCTAATTGGCTGGGGCAGCTAGGTGGTGCAGTGGATAGAGCACTGGCCCTGGAGTCAGGAGTACCTGAGTTCAAATCTGGCCTCAGACACTTAACACTTACTAGCTGTGTGACCCTGGGCAAGTCACTTAACCCCAAATGCCTCACTAAAAAAAACAAAACAAAACAAAAAACAAAGCTAATTGGCTAGCATTTTTCATTTCCATTGGTTAATAAGACTTGAGGATGGTCCATATTAAAATGAACTGTAGGATGATATCAGGGGGAAGTATCCAAAAGACTACCCCCTTAGTTGCTCAAGGTAAAGTCCATTATCTAGGTTTGGTATAATCCCATAAATTCACTGAAATAGACAAAGAGTCTATCTCCATTCCCATTTTTCCTATTTTTCCCTTAGGCTTTCTGAAAGAGATTAGAATTTTCTCAAGAACTGAGCTTTCTTAAGTGTGTGTGTGGGGGGGGGGCAATGGGCAGGGAGGGGAGAAACTGATCTGGGTCCCACCAAAAAATTCATTATTAATAATTATCTTCTCAAAAGATAAAGAACTGGTCTCAAAGCTATGAACATCAAATTTAAATTCCATCTCAGACTTGTACTTATTATAACATCCTGGCTCAGTCACTTAACTTTTTAGTGTCCTATGCAACTCTTTGATAATTTATGTTACAGGGACAGCTAGATGGCACAGTAGATAAAGCACCAGCCCTTGGATTCAGGAGGTCCTAAGTTCAAATCCAGCCTCAGACACTTGACACTTACTAGCTGTGTGACCTTGGGCAAGTCACTTAACCCTCATTGCCCCACCAAAAAAAAAATTAAATTTCGATAATGTAGGTTACAGTAAAGATTCTGACCTTCACTGGTAGAAGGAGAATGTTAGTAATAACATAATGTTAATCATTAAGCCAACAAAATCATACTTCTAGTTCCTGCCCCTATCTCTCAATAAGTAGCTTCCTGAGCTTGGACAATCTCTTTCCTGTATCTAAGCCTCAGTATTCTCCTTTTAAAATGAAGGGCCAACCTCAAGGGTTTTTAACCTAGGCATCAATGAACATCTAAATGATTGTATTTCAACATAATTGGTTTCCTTCAAAATCTTCTGTTTTATTTTATGAACTTAAAAATATTATTCTATGAAAGGGTTTGTAGACTTTTTACTAGACTCAGAGGGACACACACACACACACACACACACACACACACATATATACAAAAGGTCAGGAAACCCTGAGGTGATTATCTCTAAGGAAGATTTTTCCCAAGCTGACATTTTAGGATTTACCCATATAACTTATAGCTTACTCTATTTTAAGCCCCTGCAGACTCACATTTGTAATGACTATATTGGTCTGGCCACTTTGATAGTGACATTGACAGTGAGTTTAAAAATAGATTTGGACAATCATCCTTGACACTACAGGGACAGCATATCCCAAAGTTCTCAAAGCTTTTAGTCCCTGGAACAAGGGTTTCCACTTTTCCTATTGACACTGTATGTTCAAACTGTGAGTAAGAGGTGGAACTGACAGGTACACACAAAAGATCGATTAGACCTTTTAAGAATTGAAAATGCTAAGATTGAAAAATGTTGGACCTTTATGTAAGGCTGAGAAAAGAACAAAAACAAAATCTCTTCCTGTATGTCAGCATCTCCTTATTTATGAGCAAATAAGGTTACTTAGTTAAATGGAATTTTTTGGAGCTATAATTATATTACCACCTAAAAGAAATAAGAAAATTACTTTTTAAGTAGGGAAGCATAATTTTACTCTACTCATTTTCCCAAAGCCTATTTCACAATTTCTCTGCTACATTCTTCTTCCATCCTCCTTAGGGTAGCAGTCTGAAGAGTATTCCAAACTGAAACAAACATGAACTTTTATTGTGCCTACCTGTTCATGATTAAACATAAATAATTTGACATCTTTATGTTCTTTCCACACCTTTATCCCCCATTTTCTTCATCTTTACCTTGATTTGATTTATTTCTTGGTGAAGACGGAGTGACCCTAACTCTAATCATTATTTCCTTTGAATTAATTTCCCTAGCCCAAAAATGGTATAGTATTTTAGATAACTTTTAAGAATTTAATTCTATTGAGTAAGTTAAACCCCATAATTTTCAAAAGTTTTATGATTAATTCTCTTGGAAGAGAAAAAAAGTTCATAAATAACATCCTAGGAAATTCTAGATTTTTTAATTTGTTTTTATATCTTTATTTATTTCTTCTGACATGCTTTTCCCTGTCCAACAGCTCCCCAAATATCTGGGGCTCAGATTACAAAGCAATTATGGAAGTGTTTGCTGAATCTGAGCAAGGATTCCCAGAATACTCTTGGATAGACATACTACATGCCTCTGATCTCTGTTCTCAGATGGTGGAATGCTGAGGGGAGTACACAAATATAGATAAAAGAACATGGTCCTTGTAAAAGTCCAGGGATAGCCAGATCAGGCTGATAGATTTGTAGTCGATTTAGCATTTAACAAAAGGGGAAGTATTTTAACCATAGGAAGGCAAGTCTGTTCAGAGCAAAGAAAGGCTCCTCAGCCCAGGATATAGCATTGATTCTGTTAAGAACAGTTTACTTGCCTCCACGTTGCCAAAGGTATTTCACCTGTCAGGCTTTTGCAACAAGCTATAGCTCTATGTGACTTTTTATAGTTAACTAGGAAACAGCATCAGTAGCCTAAATCATAATCATCTGAACCAAATAAGTCATAGGGAAAATTTCAATATTTTGGGGGGGAGATATACCTAGAAATGGATGTCTCTTTTTAAGAGGTCTTAAAAGGTACCACAGTAAAATAGGAAAAGCCTTGGATAGTGAATCAAGTGACTTAGCTTCAAATCCCAAAACTGTGTAACCATGGGCTAGTTATTTTGCATGTAATTTCTTAACTACAAAATAGAGTGGACAAGATGACCTTAAAGATCCCTTCAAGTTCTAAATTGTGACCAAAAGATCTTACTATGTATAGTGTTATTTTTGTGTGGGAGAAATGAAATTTAGAAAAGATTTGGTTCCTGTCCACATCAACTTGTTAATATAGTTTACTGGTTCCTAGTCCATGAACCAAGGACCACGAGCAACTATGGAGTTTATTCCAAGCCATTTAAGAATCTATAGGCACAGGGGCTGCTAGGTGGCTCAGTGGATAGAGCACCGGCCCTGGAGTCAGGAGGACCTGAGTTCAAATCTGACCTCAGACACTTAACACTTACTAGCTGTGTGACCCTAGGCAAGTCACTTAACCCCAATTGCCTCACCAAAACAACAAGAATCTATAGGCACACCAAACATTATCATTTTGATCTTTATTTAAGCTCTAGCAAAATATACATGATTCATTATAGTTAATAAGAAAACATAATTTCTGAAGATTTCTCAATGCTCACATACATACCAAATATAATTTTCAAGTAACTATAGATGCTCTTGCATCTATATCTCCTTTTGGTCTATATTTGCTACAGTAGCAAATATTTTGGATTTTTATACTTGGGTAACCAGGAACCTGTACCAATTGTTTAAACCTTAGTCACCTTATTCCTGAGATTCATTTCATTATTTTGTTTTGTTTTGTTTGGGGGGGGGGGGTGTAAAGGGGGAAAGAGCCTAAACTGTTTGGATAGATATTATTCCAACCAAAATGAAGAAATCTTTTAGCCTAACCCCATGAGTCTGGTTAAGAGTAAAGAAATGGAGTCTGAAAAATGACTGACAGGGATACCAAACCAAGAAGACAGAAACACCAAAGGCATCAAAAGAAAATAATAAATACATAAATGCATAATAAATAAGTAAGTAAATAAATAGACAGATAGATAGATTGATAAATAGATAAATAAATAATAGAATGAATATTACTACTACTAATAATAAAAGTATACAAGCAGAAAATATGAGTATCTTCAAGGCAAAATGATCTAAAAGAGAATGTGAATTTCCCAGCAATTATAATATGAAATAAAGTGAACTAGGGCAACTATGTGGCATAATGGCCTAGTCAGAAAGATTCATTTTCCTGCTGGTCTCAATCAATTACTAGATGTGTGACCCTGGACAAGTCACTTAACCCTGTTCACCTTAGTTTCCTCATCTGTAAAAAGAGCTGGAGAAGGAAATGGCAAACTATTCCTGGATCTTTGCCAAGAAAACACCAAATGGATCTTGAAGAATCAGACATGATTGAAAATAATTGAATAACAAAAACAAAGTGAATTAAGAGTATATGAAAAATGTAATCTTGTGGGCTCCCAAGAAAGCATGTAATATTAAGAAAATACTCCAGAATGTTTCAGAAGAGAAATAAAATAGAAAAAAAAAGAAGTTAGGAACAAACATGTCAGAACTCTGAATAAAGATTTTAAAAGTAGTAGATTAAAAAAAAATCCATAATGGAGAATCACTTTCTCAAAAAAGTGAGATGAATATATTTGAAATTTAAAAAAAAATACTAAAGTAGAAAAGAAGCAAAAAGTAATAGTGTCAAAAAATCTACATGAATTCTATGAAAATCAAAGTCATTGATTTGAAGATAAAATATACAGTAATAACATTTAGATCATAGGGCTTTCAGAATATAAAACATCCAAAATCATGAATACTAACATGTAGAAAACAATAGAAAAAAATTGTCTAGAACGTCTCAATATAGATAAACAAATATAACCTACAAGATATACTACAACTGGAGAAAAAACTATCAAAACCCAAGGAATGAAATCATTAAATTGAAAGAAACAACAAATTTTGTGTCAATAATAGTAACAAACAGGGCAGCTATATGACACAGTGGATAAAGCACTGGCCCTGGATTCAGGAGTACCTGAGTTCAAATCCGGCCTCAGACACTTAACATTTACTAGCTGTGTGACCTTGGGCAAGTCACTTAACCCCAATTGCCTCACCAAAAAAATAAAATAAAATAAAATAATAGTAACAAACATAAAATAAAGAAAAGGAAATTCAAATAAGACAGGATTATTCTACAATCACAAGAAATTGCATAGGAAATGAAATATTATATACTGAAAAGCAAATAAGTTCAAACTAGAACCCAAATTAATATACCTATAATAGAGGTAGATTCAGTTGTGCTATTACTCTCTTAGTTTAGATTTGAAGTTGAGACAAAATGAGGTACTCACAAGTCATTGAACTGTTTAAAAAAAAAAAAGCTTACTTTGCCCTATTACAGCAAGAATATGCAACAAGGATAATAGTAACATTTAGTTTCTCTGGCTCCAACACTCTCATTTTCATATAGGTTTTTGTTGTTGTATTTGTTGTTTTTTGGGTTTTTTGGTGGAGCAATGGGGTTTAAATGACTTGCCCAGAGTCACACTGCTAGTAAGTGTCAAGTGTCTGGATTTTAACTCGGGTCCTCCTGAACCCAGGGTGGGTGCTTTATCCACTGTGCCACCTAGCTGCCCCACCTCATTTTCATATAGAAATGTATCTGGTCAGCAGGATAAGTACACTGATTCTTGTAGTCAGAAATCTACCAAGTTGAAGGGGCCCTGATTTCAAATGGATGAAATTTTTTTTAATACCCTTAAGTAAACAAGAAACTGAGTAAGGGAAGCAAGGGACAATCAGTTCCTGAGGACTGCTTTGTGTCCTTTTAGGTAAAACTAATTCTTGTCATGAATGAAGAAAGAGATGTGGGTCTAACCTAGGTTATAGGGGAAGGCAGAGAGGAGAATCATGGGCAAAATCCATGCTGTGAGGAAAGGCCAGTAAATATTAGTCTTCTCATCGACTAGAAACCTGCAATTAATCACTAATTGTTTTGGGGGAAGTGAGATATAGACATTCAACAGAAGAGATAGATTTGAAGATTTTCTGGGGGAGGAAGAAGAGTAGACATTAATAATTGACTTCCAAATGAATGCATACAACAACAATGCAAGAAAGTTGAATAAATAGAAATATCAAGAAAAAATGTAATTGATTATTAGATGCTATTTTTTAAAATAAAAAAAGAGAACAAGATGGAGGGTAAAATAAAGAAAAAGGGGGCAGCTAGGTGGCGCAGTGGATAAAGCACTGGCCCTGGATTCAGGAATACTTGAGTTCAAATCCGGCCTCAGATACTTGACACCTACTAGCTGTGTGACCCTGGGCAAGTCACTTAACCCCCATTGCCCTGCAAAACAAAACAAAACAAAACAAAACAAAAACAAACAAAAAACAACAAAAAAAATAAAGAACAAAAATAGATCATTAAGGGAAATCAAAGGCTATAGTGAGAGGTACATTTAAGAGAATATAGGAGCAGTTAGGTGGTGCAGTAGATAAAGCACTGGCCCTGGATTCAGCAGTACCTAAATTCAAATCTGGCCTCAGACACTTGACACTTACTAGCTGTGTGACATTGGGCAAATAACTTAACACTCATTGCCCTGAAAAAACAAAACAAAACAAAAAAAGAGAATATAAAGAATTAGGAGAAGTAAAAAGTAAATAGCTGACCTGAAACACCACGGAGCTTCCAATAGGGCAATCTTCTGAATATATGTATCAAATAATATACATAATTTTCAATATCACATGATACTTCAAATACATATATACAATATGTATATGGAAAAATATATAATTTTAAAAGAAGAAATAATAATTAATATAGGGAATGGCAACAAATGACTGGAGAAATAAGCTATCTGAGGAAAGACCACAGATTCACAAAAGTAAACTGACATATTTTTTGGAAAAAAACAAAATTGATAAATGTAAACTACTTTTATTAAAAATAATAAGTTGGGGGGGGGGGCAGCTAGGTGGGACATTGGATAAAGCACTGGTCCTGGATTCAGGAGGACCTGAGTTCAAAGCCAGACTCAGACTCTTGGCACTTACTGGCTGTATGACCCTGGGCAAGTCACTTAACCCTCATTGCCTCACAACAAAAAGGAAAATAATAATAATAATAGGTTGGAAAGCCAAATTAACAAAATTACAAATGAAAATGCTGAAATCATAAGAGAAAAGAAATAGTTATCAAACCTATTATATGTAGTTATATTCCATCAAAATTAAGTATATAAAATTTAAAAAAATTATCAAAATTATCATAATAGTCTAAAATCAACAGAATACCAATAAAGATATTAAATAATCCAATTTCAGAAGAGGAAATTAAAGCTGAAAAGCATACCTTCCAATTATTGAAAAGTCATGATCCAAATAGATTTATGGGAGAAGTCTCTCAAAATTTTAAGAATTAATACCTATATTATACAAATAATTGTCCAAAAATGAAAAAATAAATCATTATAACAACTTCTTTTAATAAAACAAATATAGGCCTACTTACTTAAACCAGGGGAGATTAAGGAAATAAAAGTATAAAATGATACCATAATTAACTAATTTTTAAAAATAAGTAAAACCCTACTAAAAGATTATTTTCATAGATAAGAAAGTTATACAAAAATGGATTCATACCAGGGATTAAAAAATGCTTACTTCTCTAGCTCATTTTACAGATGAGGAAATTGAGCTAAAAAGGGTTAAGTGATTTACCTAGGGTCATACAGCTAGTATGTGTCAGAGGCCAGATTTGAATTTAGAAACATGAGTCATCCTGACTCCACATCCTGATAGGTCAACACTATGCCACCTAGCTATCCCTTTTTCTGTTCACAGGTGTGAGCCCAAGTGATATGAAGGTTTTGCTTCACATGCCCAGATCACATAGAGGTCTGCTGCATCTAGGAATAGATATCCTGTCTTTTCCTGTAATATAGGTGGCAGGAGTCTTTTCCATTAGTAGAGTAGCCTGAAGAGGGTGCATCTTTAAAATAACCAGATTGGGACAGTCACTCTCATTTTCCCCAGTGTCCAAAAAATGAAGGTCAAGTTTATCCACAGTAAGTATACCACATACTGACCTGAAAGTAGGGGTAAGGGCTATGTCACTTTATCTCTCTTTTAGGCCTCAAGAAATAGGTTAATAGTTTTCTTTTGGTGTGGTTCATTTTTCCTTTTCAGTTCTATGCACAGGCACTGAAAACCTGGGACTTAGCCTAGTGCTGTTTTGATCTTGGAAGCAGCATTCCAGGACAAATGTCACTGCCAAGACAAAAGTAAAGCACTGAGAAGGTAGGTTGACTGGGACTTAAATCCAAGGTGGGATTTGAACTTGGAACTTGGTGGGATTGTGTATAAAGGAAGGTATATAGGTGGGGGTAATTATGCCCCTAGGTATTGAGGGAATGTTTTTGTTTTTGTTGTTGTTGTTGTTGTTGATATTTCTTTGAAGTAAATATTCCTTTGTAAAAATTAATCTCAGGGGCAGCTAGGTGGTGCAGTGGATAAAGCACCGGCCCTGGATTCAGGAGTACCTGAGTTCAAATCCGGCCTCAGACACTTGACATGTACTAGCTGTGTGACCCTGGGCAAGTTAATTAACCCTCATTGCCCCACCAAAAAAAAAAAAAGTTAATCTCACTATTAAGTGGTCAAATTGAACTGGGTGGTAGATGACCCCATACAGGTGAGACAATATCATTAGTGACTGGTACTAATGGTAGAAAAATTGAACATCCTTCCCCAATCCTCCTTAAATTTATTTAAGAGACCTGGAGGAGGGATGAAATATGACATACCTGGGTTTCAGGCAGTAGTTGCCAGAGTAATCACTGTTACATATGGCATTGTTCATTTTAGCTGTTTTATGTTACTATCAACATTTTTTAAAAATACAGCTTGAAAAGAAATATTTGGGTGAAGCTCAATGGAGGGAGAAAATGAAATGATGGTTTTTGTTTGTTTGTTTGTTTGTTTGTTTACCTCAGTATACTACATCTGAACTAAACAGAGAGAGTGGAATGAAGTGAAAAGTTCAAAAAGAGATCAAAAGTCTGGCCTAGAAGCATGATATAGTTGTGATGGGGCAGGGGGAGACTTAAATTATAAAGACAATAGCTGGACTTCTCATTCTGCCAAAAGTAAAACACCGATAATTCTTGACTTGCTTTAATGAAAAGTTAATCTTTCAAAGGTGGAAGAATCAACTAAGGAGAATCAACATTATTTTTGATTCTTATTTTTAGGAAAGAAATGGTTTCTGTGGTGTACACACACACACACACACACACACACACACACACACATATATAAATATTTAAATGAATATATGGATCACCTGGATTTGGTGGAGGTACCTAATTATCCAAAAGTATTTTGTATTAAACTCTGGGTTAATAGAAGCAAAATGTTCTTCAACTGAACTCCAAACCTGAACCCAGATAGCTAGCAGATAAAGGACCCTACCTAGTGACTTCTTTTCCCTCATAATAGTAAGTCCCTATCTTATAGTAACATCTGGGCGTCCTCATCCTTGCCAAACCCTTTTTTGGAATCCTGTAGTCTTATCATGATGCTTCTATATTCCCACCATACTTGTTATAATTGAAATTGTTAAACTGCTTTTTATTCCTAGGTTGATTTCTATATCATACTATTGAAACTGACAACGCCCTGTAATCAGTGGACTAAAACCATATATACCCTCAGAAATGGGGTGTCCCCAAGTTTCTCTCTTACAAGGGGAATCTCCACATGATCATGTTGTGTTATCTTTTCTTCTTGGGACAAAATATTAAATTGATATTATGTTTTTTATGTCTGTCTCTGATCTGTTTTGTGGTTGGACAGGTATAGATATCATGTCCTCTTTCTAGTTAGTAGGCGATATAAGATATTATAATTTCTCTGATCTGTTTATTAATTCCGTAGAAGAAATTAAACATTTTTTTCCCTGATCTGTTTGTAGGAGACAGGCAGATACAAAAATTATATTTTAATATTCAACTATATATGTATATATATATACACATACACACACACAAGATAAAAGTGTGGAAAGCTAACACAATGTGAATATAAAAGCATGGTATACCCCTAGGCTAAAAATATTAGGAGTTCTAGAGTTTGAAAGGAACTGAGGTTAGTGAAGAAAGCTAAGAACAGCAAAACAAGTTATTGAGATAAATTGCATAAATGAGAAACCTCAAAAAACGGAGAGGACTACTGCTTGGATTGGGTAGTTCTACTTTTTTTTTTCTTTCTGTCAAAGAAACTGATGTTTGTATTTGGAGAAGCTAGGTGGAGGGAGCACTGGCCTTGAAGTCAGGAAGACCTGAGTTCAAATCTCAGCCTCAAACACCAGTTGTATGACTAAACACAAGTCACATGACTTCTGTTTGCCTCAGTTTCAACATTTATAAAATTGGGATAAATAATAGCACCTACCTTCTAGGCTTGTGAGGACTGTCATGGGAGGATTATGGGCCCCGGTTACCCCAATAGTTCTCTGGGGGGGTTCAAGGAACTTTTTCCTTGAAACCTCAGGGGTTTTCCCTTGAAATCAAGTAGGCCTCTCCTTGAACCCAATCAAGGACACATACACACACCCAACGGAGATAAGCGGCACCAGATCAAACTGAGCATGCTCCAGGACAACCATCCTACATTCCAGTCCTCCTAAACACCTGGATGAGGTAATCCAGGAGAAGACCACCTGGAACTGCCCATCAGCAGACTGCTTAGGCCCATCAGGACAAAGTTGACACTCACAACCAGATCTCTCATGAGGGATTCTTCCTACCCCAGTGCAACTTGGGAAGACCACCAGCCCCTCACCCAATAAGAGACTCTTACACACCCCATATAAACCCTATAAAATGGTGCTCCTTGAGCTAGTGAGGGAGGAAAGCATTTTGTTCAGGCAAAACCTTCCTCCCAGCCGGTTTCTCTTATACCCCAATAAACCTGTTCTGTTATTCCTAATTAGGTCTTGTGCAAGAATGTAATTCTTTACAGAGGAATCCTAAGGACCCACGTGCTTTCTCCTATCAGTGTCTCCCCCATATCAGGACCAAATGAGATAATAATTGTGAAGTGCTTAGTACAATGCCTGGCACATAGTAGGGACTTAATAAATGTTGGTGATGATGATTATAAATTACAGAACAAAAATAGCTAAAAAGGACGTTGATATCCAAGACAAATAAAGCAATACTAAGAGTATGTCTTTGCTGGGATGAATTCAAGGTACTTAATTCTCATGAACTATATATCCTCACATACTAAAAGCACTGGGGAATGTGCTTGCTATATAATTATCTGTGATATTTGAAAGATGGTGGAGGTTGAACAACCACAGAACTGAAGAAGTACAAATGCAGTGATTTTCAAAATAGGAAAGAAAGTAGAGTCTGCAAACTCTAAACCACTGAGCTTGATTTTGATTCCTGAGAAAATTTAGATTGAATCTTTAAATAGATAGTAAACCCATAAGAAAGGAGAAAGTTGATTATAGAGTTAGCATTACTTCATCAAGAAACATCATATTACCTTAGTTTCATAAATACCTTGGTATCATTTTTAACTAAATTTGTAGATCAGGAGAATCCTGTAAAGGTTAATACATCACTTGATAAAATATCTCATATTATTTTTAGAGAAAACATAAAGAAATATGGTCTAGGCAATAATGTAATTTTATGGATTTGGAATTGGTTGAATGGCTGGATTCAAAGAGTAGTAATTAAATTGTTCAATGTTAATTTGGCAATGGGTCTTCAGTGGGATGCCTCAGCCATCTGTGCTTGGCCATGTGCTATTTCACATTCTTATCAATGACTTGTTAAAAGCATAGATGTCATGGATGGCACAGAACTCAGAGAAATAAATGTCTTATTACTATTATTATTATTATTATTAATTATAGAACAAAAATATCTAAAAGGAAGTTGGCACCCAAAATAAGTAAAGCAATAGTAAAAAAGTGCTTGTTTTCTTTGATAAATTCAAGGGACCTAACTTACACAAATTATATCCTAACATACTAGATGGGAGAGACTGCATCCAAAAAGACAATAATAAGCTAGAGCATTGGATTGCATCTAATAAAAAAGAAATTATGTAGGGATCAATACAAAGTCTTAAACTTGGGTTGAATTTGACAAGTACAAGATGAGGGAGGTATGGCTATATAGCAGTTTGTCTGGGTAATATCCAGAAATCTTAGTGGAACACAAACTCAATATGAATCAGCAGTGACAGAATAACAACTCTATATGTGTATATATATGTGTGTGTGTGTGTGTGTGTGTGTTTTGACCCAAACATACACACATGTATGTATATATGCACATATACACATATTATATAAATATATAAACATACATACATATACAGGCTTGCCCAAAAGTCACAAAAAGGTATGATGTTTTAAAAGCTTTTTGAAGATTTTTTTGAAAATTATTTTTCTTTATTTTTCACCATTTACAAGATTTGGTTTTTCACACATAATGTAAATTCATATATATATATATATATATATATATATATACACACACACATACATATATGCTATATATGATGCTATGGTATTGTAAATTAAAAACAAAAACAAAGGACATTAAATATTCATGCCTATTGGCCCACCCTATATGTAGATAGGCAGTAGCATATATTACTATCGTTAGTAATTACAAAACAAAAATACCTTAATATTGATACCCAAGGCTGTAGCATACACATTCACACACATATATGTATGTATGTGTGTGTATTTTGGTATCACCCTTCAAATAGAAAATAAGAGGGTATTGGACTCTTAAGGAATAGGTAAATTAATTACATATTAATGGAATGGAATATTATTGTACCACAAGAAATTCCCAAATTGATAGCTTCAAAGGAAATTTGGAGGACCTTTATGATCTGATACTGAGTGAAGTGAATTGAACTTAAAGAAGATATTATTCAAGAATAACATTATAGAGAGATACAAATTTAGTTTGCTAACATGAGAATAAGGGTTTTTTTTCTTCTTGTTTATTTTCTGTGAAGTATTTTTGTTTGTTGTTAATGCTTGTTTTGTTTTTAATTTGCAATTGGGAAAAATGGAATAAATAGAGAGTAATAAATTTTTAACCCCACAAAATTTGGTTTGGCAACAAATAATACTGTATCACTAGGCATGAAAGTAGGCCCCCAAATCAGTGGGGTTTCATGAAATGATTACAGTTATCCCTTACACATTGCAACTTTCCCCTTCACATTTTTAATATATCACAGGTTCTCATAAAAATTAAATGGGAATTTTTGTAGAGTTTTGTGGAAGCCACAAATGACATTTGAAGGCTAGTAGATGACACAGTGCCTATGACCAAATACTTAATGTAAATTTTAAAAGAAGGTACTGTAAACAACCCATAAAAGAAAAAGAAAAAAAAATAGATTTTTTCTCTGGTATGAAGGGAGTGCCAAAAATTTTTACACAGATTTTCCAGATTGTGGGGTGTGCTTCCCCTAACCCTCATGACATGGAAGTTTTAGTGCAATGACTCCAATTGGCTCTTGCAGTTCTAGGATTCATTGATTGTCAAAGGCCTGTGAACAAATGTATTTGTGACTCTGAGCAATATTGCTGATATCTTCATTGTGTGAAGTAATCTCATCATTGCTTCCTTTTCTGTCAACAGCATTGTGCTTTAGTTTTCAGTATTGTACTTTTCCAATCATGGCAGAAGATACTAAGAAGAATAAATCAGAATGATCAGGTGGCTGGGAATTATATTCTGGATAGAAAGAAAGCTAGTTCACCCTAAGTTAAGAGGTTGAAATATCTGAAAAGTTGAAAACTTTGACTATGGCTACTAACAGAAAGTACAGATAAATGAAATAGATAGAACACTAGACTTGGAATCAGGAAGATTCAACCTTCTGAGTTAAAATCAGACCTCAGGCATTTACTAGCTGTGTGACCCTGGGAAAATAACCCTGTTTGCCTCAGCTTCTTTATCTGTAGAATGAGCTGGAGAAGGAAATGGCAAACCACTCCAGTATCTCTGCCAAGAAAATCCAAAATGGGGTCATGAAGATTTGGACATGACTGAAACAACTGAACAACAACAATAACTAAAAGAAAAGGCTAGAGGAAAGGTTGGCACAATATTTAAAAAGAGTTCTGAGAACCAGACTTTAGTTGGTTTACAGACTCCTTTGCTTCAACCAAAATAAACTTATTGAACAACTAATCAACAGGTATTTATTAAGGCCTCCTATGGGACAGACAACAAAAAAAAAATTATAATAATGTTTGTCTTCAGGGAGGTTACATTATTTGGGGGGAGACAGTTCACAATCCTGTATATATAAAATATAATCAAAATTAATACAAAATTAATTTGGAGAGGGGAGGCTATATCAGCTGTGGGGATCATGAAAAGTTCATGAAAAGGCATTACGTGAATTAAGCTTTGACAGAAATTAAGGATACTAAGGAAAGGGGAGGAAGGAATGCATTCTAGACATGGGGAATAACCTGCCTATTGTAAAGCATGGAGATTAGTGATAGATCATCTTGTATAAGGAACAAAAAGGAGGACAAGTTAACTAGACAAGAAGTATGTGAAGGTGAGTCATATATACTATAGCTAGAAAGTCGAGGTTGCTAAAGATTTGAAATGTCAAAATGGGAAGTTACTATTTAATCAGAGATATAATCAAGAGTCTCTGGAATGGCATTGTCTTAGCTTATTTAAATATTCTCATTTTATAAAGAGGGGTAATCTTTGATTAGATCAGGAGTTCTTAACCCTAATCCTAACTTGAATGGAAAGCAAAATTGCATTTTTATTCCATAATTTTCTAAGTGAAATGTAGCATTTCATTTTATTCTGTTCTTTTAAAACCATTATTCCAAGAAGACTTCAGTAGACTGCCAAAGGGGCCCATAGCACAAATAAAAGAACAAGAATACTTGAATTAGGTGATCCAGCATCTCCTTTGGTGAGTGGGTGTGGGGGGGATAGGGGGAAGAAAGGAGGGAGGGATTTGTAAAGGGAGAGAGGCAGACAGAGATAGACTGAGAGACAGAGACAGAGATTGTATCACCTACTTTATCTTATTCACATGTAAAAATCATTTAAAAGCCCATTACTGTATTGTTTTCTTATTAATGATTCCTTAAACAGGTACTGCAAAGGAGTACTAATAAGCTCTACATTCAATACATATTTTATGCTATTCATTTATAATGTATACTATTTGTTGTGAAAAAAACATTTATTAAACTTTGATAGCTAATTTTATGCCACTTCTTGCATGGGTTACAAATACATTAAATCACTAGCATGTACAGAGCCTTTCTATCAACATTCATTTATTGTTAATGCTTTTCTGAACACTTAGAGAATAGCAGTAACCATGACAAACTGTAAATCATTTATGAGCTCTCCCACCATTGTCCATTTATCAAGTACAACATATGTAGCAAAACATCATAAAACATTTTCTTAAAATCAGAGCTATATCTCCTTCAAGAGTCTACTCTACCATTTGAAAGCCAGTGAATTTGGTTTCCACATTACACTATTATAGCCAGCTCTCAGTAATTTAAAAGCTGAGTTATTTGAATGTGGATTATTTAGCTGTTACTGTCATTATTTTCTGCTTCCTTTTTTATAGATGATCACCACCTTGGTCAGTGATCATAGGAACATCAATTTAGATTTGCAATGGAACTTCAAGGTCCTTGAGTTCAACATCCTCATTGTACAGAAGAGGAAACTGGGGCTCAGGAAAGTTAAATAATTTACCCTATATCACACAAATAAAAAGTGTAGAGTTGGAAGGGACCTCAAAGTCACATAGTTTAATCCTTTTATATAAAAGACAAAGAATCATCCAGGAAGGTTAAGTGACTTTACCCATTGTCACTCAAGAATAAATTATTAGTGAACTAACACCACACCTTTATCAGATTGGCTAATATGAGAGGAAAGGAAAATGAGAAATGTTGGAGGAAATGTGGGAAAATTGTATTGTTGGTGAAGTTGTATACTAATCCAACCATTCTGGAGAGCAATTTTGGACTAAGTCTAAAGGGCCATAAAACCATGAATACCCTTTGACTAAGCAATATCATTTTTAGTTCGATGTCCCAAAGACATTTAAAAAAAAGGAAAAGGACCCATATGTACAAAAATATTTATAGCATCTCTTTTAGTGGTGCCAAGGAAATGGAAATTGAGGAGATGTTCATCAGTTGTGGAATGGCTGAACAAGTTATATATGATTGTGATGAAATGCTATTGTACTATAAGAAATGATGAGCAGGATGCTATCAGAAAAAGCTGGACAGATTTACATGAACTAATGCAATGTGAAATGACCAGAACCAGAAGAACGCCATACACAGTAGCAACCATATTGTGTGATGGTTAACTGACAATAACTTAGCTATTCTCAGCAATACAATGATCTAAGACAGTTCTGAAAGACTTATGATGAAAGGTGCTGCCCATCTCCAGAGAAAAAAACTGGTGGGGCCTGAATTCAGACTGAAGATACTTATTTTTCACTTTCTTTATTTTTCTTAGATTTTTTTCTCTGTGTTTTTCTGCTTTCTTTTACAGAATGAGTCTCTTGGATGTATGTTTTGTATCACTATGCATGTATAACCTATGACAGATTGTTTGTCTCCTTAATAAGAGAAAGGGAAGGGCAGGGAAGGAGGAAGAGAATTTTAAATTTTAAATTTGAAAAAAAAATGTTAAAATTGTTTTTATATGTAATTAGGGACAAAATTAAATGTTAGATTTAAAAATAAAAAAGTAAAGAAAGAATAAATTATCAGAGATAATATTAAAACTCAGATAAGTATGACTCATTTTCCATTCCTTTAACTCCTCTAATTAGATCCTCAATTCCAAATCTAGTACTCTCTCCATTATACCCAGGGAGAGAGTTGGAGCCAGCTCTAACTGGCTTGTAATAACTGATAGTTATTTTTAGGGTGAGCCTGTGAAACATCCCTAGATATCTGTCACAATTCAGGGCTTGATTTTTTTTTTGGTTGATTGTCTATATTCAAGAAAGTGTTAATAATATAGATGAAACTTAAAAGTGTGTACACATACTTTTTAAAAAATTTCCCTGCCCCCCACCCCCCAGGGAACCCAGTCGTTAAATATTTACTGACACACCTCTGTTTTGCTTAATAAATAGTCCTTGAGCTCAGCAGGAGAGCAGTAGAAGGCTCAGAGAATGAAGTCATCAGCTGACTAGAGACCTGGTGACCAGAGGAGGAGGAGGAGGAGGAGGAGGAGGAGGAAGATAACCACCATTTAAATAGTGCTTTAAGGTTTACAAATAATTTTATAGCTGTTAACTGTGATGTTTAAAATCTAAATTGTGGTCGCCTTAAATTAGAAGCTTCAGCACCAGTCTTTGGGCATTAAGCATACAGATATTCCCATGGAGTTCAGAAAGTTAAGAAAAAAGTCTATTTATCCTAGAGTTCCAGTCTGGTCTGGTTCTTCCTCAAGTCCTCTGCCACAAGCCTGCTTCAATCACAAACTCACTAGCAAGCTGATTGTGGAAGCTTTTTATAGGTCTGGAACAGAGGCGGTCCTTACACACTGCTTCAAGCTGATTGGTTGGCATCATCCAAATCCATTGGCTTTGAAGGTATTCTCAAGTTGAGTTCACAGTCTAGCTTCAGAGAACAATACCTTCTTAAGGGCTAGCCAGGTGTGATTACAATCCAGTTAACTTGAAGTAGGCTTAATCAGCAGTCAACCACTCTCACTTGATTTAATCAGTATAGATTAATCTCCAGGTGGGTCTTTGAGTATCTACGAAATCCCATTATTTCATCACATATCCATTTGAGCCTACCACCCCTGATTACACCACTACTGTTTCATGAAATAGAAGAGAGATGAAATATTCAAATTTGTCCATTTTTCCTACTCATAAGAATGCTTTAAAAATATATATTTATATTTTAAGTACTATCTGAATGCAAATTATCATCATCATCATTAATTACTTATTATGTCAATGAAACTGGGTAATTAAATGTTGGCTGATTTTGTGTGTACCTGTGAGAGGACTGTCTTTAGATTTCCTATTTCTATTCAATTCTATACTCATTTTTTTGGGCATAGTTGGCCAATGCAGGAAACTCCCTGGGAACAAATTAAGGTGGTTTTATTTTTTCACACTAAAAGTATTTTGGGAGGCACAATTTCTCCCAAAACTTAATCCATCCTTTATTAATGACTTAGAAGAGTGACTTGTTTGAGGTAGCTGCATTGAAATCCTAACCATGTGAACATTCATAATAGCCAATCTATCAATGAATCACAAACATGTATTAAATGGGATACCTGCCCTGGATTCAGGAGGACCTGAGTTCAAATCCAGATTCAGACACTTTATATTTACTATGTGACCCTAGGCAAGTCACTTAACCCTCATTGCCCAGCAAAAACAAAACAAAACAAAACAAAACAAAACAAAACAAAACAAAACAAAACAAAACAAAACAAAACAAAACAAAACAAAACAAAACAAAACAAGCATGTATTAAAGGCCTACTATGTGTGGGACACTATGCTAGCTCTTGGTATACAAGAACAAAAATGAAATTGTCCCAGCTTTCAAGAGACTTGCATTCTATCTAGGCATTAATGCCATAGGGAGATGATGTTATTCTGTAACTATAATTGAAAAGGAGTGCTCTCCCTCCACCTGCTAAAAAGAACAACAACAACAACAAAAAACCAACTAACCTCAACATCCATTGACTGACATTTACAAACATTTGCTACTTATACTAATGTCTGCATTAGAATCTTCTCAGTGTATATGACCCATAGATTTCAGAGGAGTCTCTGATAGCTATCTTTGATGATAAGAGAGGCTGCTGGAATCAAAGCTGAGCTGGAAGCTTTGTTCCAAACTGTCATTAATAGAGAATAACTTTTAAAAATTCCACTCCCTCCACACACACAGAGCAGAAGAAATGTAATGTCCTGAGAATGAAAATGGATGAAGGGTTGTATTCCAGCCTGCAGTTCAAAGTTAATTTTTAAATATTCCAAAGAAGGAGCTGCAAGGCCAGCTACTAGATTACCTCTTCTAATGTCATAGGGAAAAAGCATTATTGAAAAAGCATCTCAGAACTACAGCCTCTCTGCTTTTCATTCATTACACAATGACAATCTTCCCCTGATTTCTAGCACTTCATCTGAATCAGTGCCACTCTTAACTCCATTACCTTGTTAGAGTAATTTCAATATCCCTCACAGACATCTCACATGTCACAAGTATAGGTTGGACCTGGTAGCCATAACTTAGCATCAAAACTGAAGTGCTGGAGATCTATGCAGTTGCCCATTGAGGATACTGAGGTCTTTAGGAAGACCATCCTGCCAATGGGATAGAAATTGAGAAGGCCACTAGGCTAACAGTTCCAGGAGAATGCTCTATTGTGACACAGAAATTGTACTCCCTTCTTCTGGTATATTTAAGTAAAGTGGCACTCAAGTCACATGACCAAAGGACCAAGGGTCACAAAATAGATTAAAAGTAATAAAATGATAAAATATATCATTTTGAAAAGATAAAATATATCATTTTTGAATGAAGTTATAAATGTAAATAATTATATGATAAATATAAGTATAAAATAAACACACACACACACATATATATATATATATATATATCAGTTTAAGGTCTGCAAAGCATTCTTTTGAAACCATTCTAAAGTAAGTAGTGTGCCATTATTCCCATTTAACTCATGAGGAAACTGAGGCTCAGAAAGCTAAAGTGAAATATCACAGTATTTGGAACTGGAAGGAAGGGACCTTTGAATTTCACCATCTCATTTGTAAGAAAGAGATGAGAAAAATCAGCCCAGTAAGGTTATGTGACTTGCTCAACATCACATAATAGTGGAGATAAGATTCTGAGTCAGTTTTCCTGGCTCCAAATGCAGTGTTCTTTCAACTTCAACATGTTGACTTTCAACCTCTCATATTATATCTCCTCCAGCACCCTATATTTCTATGAACACACAGTACAAAATGTTTTATTTATATTTGCTAAATGAATGGATGGATGATTTCATTCACAGTTAATGACTTGCCACCATTTACAGACTAATTTATTTCATTTCATTAGAATATAATAGATCTCTATTTAATTTTTTCTCCAAAAATCCTCTTCATGTTTCATATCCATGTGTATGGTCTACTTTCCATCATGACTCCTTTATTTGTTTTGCCTTCTAAAAAAATGAAACATAGAAAAAATGAAATACTTCTTTAAGAGTTAAAGTCTATGTTGTCCATAATAGAGTGGGTGGGTAAACACTTGGGATTTTATGAGAGTGTCTAACTCCATCATTCATACACTAATCCCTCCCTTGCTCTTATCCTGTTTAGATCATTAAGTTGATATACATTGCCTTCCTAAATGGTGTCTCTATGGGAAAATATCAACATGTATTAAATGTTTACTATTTTCTAGGCACTGTGCCAAATTGAAGAATACAAATATGAAGAATAAAACAGTCCCTACTCTCAAGGAGTTTATATTCTTAATATGAAAACAATTAAGTGAATATGTAATTGTGTGTATGCAAATGGATATATGTATAGATGTGTAATATATGTATACTTGGATGCATGTACATATATATGCATAAACACAAGCTATATATATATATTTTGTGCATATATACATGTACTTATAATTCTATTTTCCATAGTAAGTGGAAGTAAGAAAGGAAGCAACTAGAGGGTAGAATTTATTTCATTATTAGTATTTATGCCCACTTACATATGTAGATGATTTAACCAGCAATATTAAAGTGTAGAATATTAATATATTGAATAAATGTCATAGACACTAATTATTATGAGAGCTATAAATGGAAGAGAGTAAAGTAGGTTAGCTGAAGTTTAAGGGAAGGCTATGTAGAAGAAGGGGCATGTAAGCCTGATTTACATAGAAAGAGAACAAGAGAAATAAAGATACAATAGCCAAGGCTTATGGAATACAGAGATAGAAATGGAAACAAGAAGAACATACTCTTGGAGTGGGTGGTTTGTTTGGGGAATGTAGTAGTAGTAGTAGTAGTAGTAGTAGTAGCAGCAGCAGCAGCAGCAGAAGCAACAGCAGCAGCAGCAGCAGCAGTAGTAGTCATAGTTGTAGTAATAATAGCTAGTATTTATATAGCACTAAGGTTTGCAGAACACTTTACATAAATGTTCTCCTTTGATATGGATCAAATGTTGGATTGTGCTAGACTGTACTAAGTCTTGAATGCTAGTCTGAGGAAACATAAACCTTGCATATCTATGTATCTAAATATGAGTAATTCATTAGAAAACACAACTGAGTTTCTTCTCATAACATTTAGGAGCTAAGAAATTCCTTGACATCTCTGAAAATAGTTACAGGGTCCTAGAAAAATCAAAAAAAGCTTCAGTAGCTAGCAAATCAGGGTTTAGTAGGCATTTGGATTTGTTACACAAAGGTCATAGATGCACAAGCTATTAGAGTTGGGAGGGTTCTTAGAAATCATCTAATCCAACCTTCGTATTTTACAGTTGTGGTCACTTAAGGCCACAAGAGGTCAAAGCCATCTATCTAAGGTTTCTGAGTTAATCAAGTAACTTTGTTAAAAAGGTTGGACATAATTCCTCAAAGTCAAATTCCTCAAAGTTGCTGGATTTTTAAAGTCTACTCCAGGGTTTTAAAACAGAGAAGTTTCTTTTCAATTTTTACATTCAATGATTTTACTTTGGTTTCCTCTAAAGAGAAATGGAAGATTTTTAAAAATCAATTTCTTAATACAGCCTCAGAAAATAAGAATGTTCATTAGTTGTGTTGTACATCATCTTGAAGACCTGTAAAACTGAACTTTATTTTTCTTTTAAGAATGCTTTATGCCTTTAGTTGTCATACATTTATTTATTTCATCCTAAGGTGTTTTAAAATACTCCCTCATATTAGAATAGGCATTTATGCTTTTTCAAAAACAGTTTGAGATACATTAGCTAGGTAGTATAATTGACAGAGTGTCAGGCTGGAGTCAGGAAGACTTGAGCTCAAATCCAGATTTAGACAAAATATCAATGTGACCCTGGGCAAGGTACTTAACCTCTGTTTGCTTCACCTTTGTTTTCTTAAGCTGTTAAATAGGGATAATAATAACATATCTCTCAAGGCTACTTTGAGTTTAAGATGAGATAATATTTGTAAAGTGCTTGGCACATAGTAGGCACAATATAAATTATCATCATCATCAATATCCCTATCCATTTCACGGGCTCTTGTGGAGAAGGGATAATAATAATAATAATAATAATAATAATAATAATAATAATAAGTCACAAGGGACCTTAGAGGTCTTCCATTCCAAAGTCCTCTCAAGCTGTAAATGCAAGCCCCCTGATAAAGTGATTTTCTAGTCTGTGTTTACTGACCTCCAGTGACAGGTATTTCCTTCTTTTCCAAGGCAGACTATTTTATTTATCTTTATCTTGGGACAGATATCAACACCTTTTCATCTCCATTTGGAAGATAGTGAACAGTGGGATTTAAGGGTTTACTCAAATTCAAACAATTCAATGGCTGAACTAGGTATTTGTAACATGCCCTGCCCCTATTCAAACATATACACACCTGATTTATGAAATGAAAGGACTTATAGGAGGTGGAGTCAGGGAAGGGGAATTACTGGAACTCTTGTCTTGTCCCATTGTGACAGCTTTTTCTGACTTGGTGATATCAGAGGTCATCAGTTTATGGATTTCACTCACAAGCTAAGATAGTTCAACATTTCCACAAAGGAAGGAGTTCTCAGTGCCTGTCTGATTTCATGTCCTTGTCAGACTTCAGATGGAAAGCAATAAGTCAATTTTATCCTTTGGAATAACTCATCTGCATCTTAAGATAACCCAATATCTGTAGAGCCAGTCACTTTGGCAGACATTCACTGTAAGACCTATGACTTAGGTGATCATCCTGTCTGTATTCAGCTGAAACTAAATTGTCATGATCCCTCCAATCTCAGATATGACAACAGCTGCAATTGACTCAGCCAGTTGTCATAGTATTAATGTTCATGTAAAATATGCTTTTTACATGATATATTTTTTCCCTTTTTTTAGAACCATTTGCTTGAGGGGCAATGGAATTGGGGTGATCATTCTTTTTATTTTCTCCTTTCTACTCTACTAATGTTGTTGTTCAGTTGTGTCTAATTCTTCATGACCCTATTTGGGATTTTCTTGGCTAAGACACTGGAGTAGTCTATCATTTCCTTCTCCAGCTCATTTTCCAGATGAGTAAACTGAAGCAAACAGGGTTAAGTGACTTGCTGAGGGTCACACAAGTGTCTGAGGCTGAATTTGAATTCAGGTCTTCCTGACTCCAAGCCGAGCACTCTGTGTACTACGGTGCAACCTAGTTATTCCATTCTACTAGTATTCAGTACAATTTTCAACTGGTGACAAGAAGCCTTAACTACATCCCTTCTAAAGAGTCCCTCTTGCTTATGATTGCATGGCTTTATATCATCCAATATCAGTTGCATTCTAGTACTAGTTCTCAATTTGTGGTTCACAGAATCACCGAATTAAGCACTGGATGGCATCTTAGAAATTTTACACATCAGCAAACTGAGTTTCAGAGGTGGGAAAATGACTGCCAAAGGTGACACAGATAATAAATTGAAGAAGTGGGAATCAAACCTAGGTTGTTTGACATTCAATACAATACTCTTGATGTGTGTAAAAATTTGTTTATATTATAAAGTTCCACATGCATCTCAGTTATTAGTGTTAATATTGTTGGGTCTTGTTTATTCATTATTACTTTTTAAATTTTAGGACTATAATTGCCTCTAATCTTAAATTTTTCACTTTAATAAACACTTGTAGACTGATTGATAATTAGAATAAAGCTTCACCAATCATTTCATTGAAAAATAAAATAGCATTATAATTTGGTTGTGATTCCTTTTTGAGATTTGGAAATTCATGATAATTTTCTATATGTTCCATTGGGGTTAAACAGATCTCTTTTCTTGAATTCCCAATTTAATTTCCTTTCACTGATCCCAGAGGACTTCATACTTCCAACCCTGAGAACCTCATTGCGTTTGAATACTTAACTGGGTATTCTTTCCCCCTTTTCTCCCTGCCTTAAACTCTAGAAGTTTGACTTCATGGTGATTTGGATCAGTATCTTACCTCCTGTGGGAACCTTGTAGTCGAAGTTGGAGGGAGCACAGAATCTTGGAACATCCTCTTACATGTAACTATTTTAATTAAATACTTCACTCATCTTTATGCCAGCATGTAGCAGTTGCAACAAGTCTGAACAGCAGGACTAAAGAATGTTTCGAAAGATGATGAAGATTTTGCTGGCAAGGAAGCAGCACAGTGGAAAAAAAGAAAAGTCTTATGGGATATGGTATCCAGTTAATGATGTTTGGCTTATATGTCACCAAAATTACACATCTGACATTAATTACTACTATAGTTATGCAGCATTCCCCAAACATGAAATCCATTTAGCATCTCTAAATAGCTAGGAATGCATACATTAATTTTTAATTTGTTCTTGGCCAATCTCCCTACCACCCTAAGTAAGCAGGGGTCTTTTACCCTAGTGGACCACTGGGGTAAGTGTTTTCAATGCTATTAATCCAGTGATCAACTCTACTTAATACAAATGGAATGTATAAGAAACTTTTTTTAAAAAAACTCATTGATTATCAGTAGTCACCAGATCATAGATCATGAACTTGAAAGGACCTCAAAGGCTCCCTAGTCTAACACCCTCATTTTATAGACAGAAAACAGACACCAGGAAGTGAAATGACTTGTTTGATATCTCTTGATTGGGACTAATCAAGTTTTAATTTTACATTTATTTTTATTGCTTATGTATGTTTTCTTCAAAATGCATTTCAGTAATTCCTTCTGTCTCTACATCATTCATTTCACAGACTCCCCCATTATACTTTACCTGTGACGAAGAAAATCAATTAAGCAAAAACCCTTCACCAAATGGCATCTGATTATATATTCAATATTTTATCCTAATAATCTCCTGTTTCTGCTGTGAGGAGGATAATACATCTCACTAGGAATGTATGGGGTGTTCAGGGAGGACTAGCACCTTTCATGTGAGGGTTTGCGAAGCCCTTTTCAGGGCTGGTCATCCACTTTTGGTGTCTTCCTACCACCCAATTCTCACCTGTGTCTCCAAGAAGCTGTAGCAAGTACAGCAGCCACACAGCAGTGAAACCATCTTGGTAGCCAGGCTAAACCAGGTTGAAGGTATATGAGAGACGTAAGACCAGTCAGTGAGTTAGGAATTGGCAGATGAGAACAATTCATTCCAATGGCTATGAAGGTGGATGAAGCAGGCCATGTGGAGCACTTACAGCTTGGTAAGACATTGAAGACACTGCATCCCATGTCATCATCAGTCATCTTGACTTCCGTCTTGCCAATGGACTTAATTGACCCCATAAGAGAGAGTAAGTTTGATGCCTTTCTGCAACTCTGTGTTACTTAAATCCAATTCACAGGCAAGTCATCACCCTGTGATGTTATAGTCTTCTTTGAAAATGAAAGATCAACTACAACAACAACATCTCATTATCTCTTCTCAGATGGTTTATATATTACATACAGTTTGTCATTGGCATAATGATGTTTTCATCTACATCATTTTAATCTTTACGTATAAAGTTATTTTGGTTCTACATATTTTGTTCTGCAATACTTCATTAAAACAAAATGCAAAAAAAACTCTCCTGTTTTATTTTCTCGTAGTCTCCATTCCTTCCTGTCTGACAATATTCCATTACATTTAAATAATACCTTTTAAAAAGTATTCCTCAATCAATGGACACCTATTTTGTCTTGAGTTACTTGCTAGCTCAAAATGTTGATATTAATATTGTAGACTACCAGGTTTTTTTGTTTGTTTGTTTACATCCTTAGAGTATATGCTCAGTACATAATTTGAAGATTTTCTATGAAACCATGAATATCTATTTATGCAGCTTGTTTTGTTTAAAATGTCTAATAAATTCGATGTTGTTTTCAAACTGTCTTGTCTGTACTTTTTTTTTTTGATGGTTCCAAGGACTCTGGTGATTTTTATTTTTATTTTTCTGGGGCAATGAGGGTTAAGTGACTTGCCCAGGGTCACACAGCTAGTAAGTGTCAAGTGTCTAAAGCTTGATTTGAACTCAAGTTCTCCTGAATCCAGGGCTGGTGCTTTATCCGATATGCCACCTACCTGCCCTCAATGGTCTGTACTTTCTTTTGAACTTCCTTCTGTCCTCTTAAAATGTTTCCATGGTCCTTTTGGGGTATAGAGGGATAACTATTGAAAACCCTCCTATTCCATCAAGTCCCATCTCTAAAAAAAAAAAAATTTAAAAATAGAGTGAGTGAGAGAAATGTAACATATAAGTATAGTCCAGCAAAATAGATTCATATGGTCTCCATGTCCAAAAATTTATTTATTCAGTTCATCACCCTTTTTGTCAGAAGGTGGGAACCATGCTTCATCATATGTCCTCTTGATATATAGGAGGTTATTGTATTGATCAGTTATCAAGTTTTTCAAGGTTGTTTTTTTCTTTACAATGCTGTGTTGTCCTTATCTATACTATTTGTGTTCTATTCACTTCACAATATTTTTTCCCTTTTATGAACTGTTCTGTTTCTGCTCACTTTGTTTATGCTACCAAGGGTTCTCTGTAAGCATCTCTTTCATCTTTTCTAAAGTAAAATATTAAATTACATTCATATACCATGATTTGTTTTGCCAGTCCCCAATTGATGGAGATTCTATGCTTTTTCTCCCTCTTTTTTTCTCTTTTTTAATCTTTTCTTCATTACGAGGTTGTTTTGCTTGTGGCTATTATTAACTCCCTCTCAATCTTTCCAAACAACCCCCACTTTTGTTTCTTTGTTGACTTTGATGTTTTCTATACTAAATTATTTGTGCATGTGTTCAATATTCTTACATCTATTTCAGATTAGTGAGGTCAATTTAAAGCTCTCCCTCCTCCATATTTATGTATTCTTGTTTTCTAGGACCCCAATTTTGAGAAAAAGCAAATTTTACCCGCTCCTTCCTTTCTAAATTGTTGTATTTCTTTAACACTCAATTTCTTACACCCCCCCCCATGCCCATTCAAATTTTCATAACATAACCAATCCATCCACAGGATTTCTACTTATCCTATTTGACTGCCTCAATGCCTAGCCTGAATGTTTTTACATTAAGGTTCTGAAGTGAAATTTGTTTCTTCTCCTATTAGCATATTAATATTATAATATCATATGGCCTCTTCAAATGTTTAAATATTTTGCCTTTCTAAATGTCTCTTGACTCTTTTGTTTGTATTTCAAAATTTCTGCTCAGCTCTCCTCTTAAAATCAGAAATGATTGAAAGTCCTCTATTCTATTATAGGTTTTTTTCCCCCTCTATAGGAATATGGTCAGTTTTGTAAGATAAGATATTTTTGGTTGTAATCCTTTCTTTTGCCTTTTTGAAATACTGCACTCCAATGATTTTGTATGATTTTGACTCTGTTCCTTTGGCATTTAAACTGCTTCTTTCTGTATTCTGCAGGATTTTTTTTCAGTATTATTTGATAGAGAAGGTCAAGATTTTGCAAATGACCTTACTGGGCTTTAACCTTTTGTGTTTCTTTATGAAAAGTGATAGGTAGATTATTTCTATTTTCACTTTGCCTAATGGGTCTAATAAATTTGGTTAATTTTCATTTATAATTTCTTGGAATGCAGAATGTTGTTTATTAATTATTATTATTAGGGTGACAACTAATTCTTAAAATATCTTTGCTTGATTTTTTTTCTATTTTCAGGCGAGTTGTTTTGATATCTTAATTCTTAAATGTTCTTCTAGTGTTTCAGTCTTTTAAATTTTGTTCTAATATTTCTTGCTGAGTTGTGGTGTCATTGATTTCCCTTTAATCTAGTCTATATTTCAGGGAAATCCATTACTTGGTAAGGTTTGTCACTTATTTATCTGTGTTATTTATTATTCTTCCAATTCTTTGCTTCAGAGTTTTATTTTCATGTTTTTAAATCTTTTAATTCTTTTTTCTAAGTATTCATGTAGTTCTAATAGGGGAAATAGGTCACTTTCCTCCCTCCCCCTTTGAGTCACTACTTGGAGTTGTTATAGAGCTAATCTCCTTTTTTCTTAGATAGTGGGGAATAACTAGATATACAGTAATTTTAGATACTATTAAGTGTTTTATTTGATTTATAATTTTTACAGCTTTATTTTCTGAATTTAACTTTGCTCCAGGGCTAGGCTCTATTCCATGTTGCATTTATTGGTGGAGTGTTGTTCCAGAAGAGAATCAGATTCCTGGGCTATCCTGGTCTGAACACTGCTTTGCTGATCTTATTTTTGCTGCTCCCCAGAGATTTCAATGTCCAAAGTCCCTGTTCTGTTTACATTAGATATGAGATTTTCCCCACACTTTTGGAATCTGCATCAGCTAATGATTGTGTATTGTACTTCAGCACTCTCATAACTGTAATGCATTCAACACAAATTTATTCTATTTATGTCCAGTCCAGTTTCTTTTCCTGTCTTTGTTTTATTTACTATCATTTCTATAGTCTTTCTAAAGCACATTTGGAGCTAATATGTTAAAGGTCCATGTGTGATAATTCCCTTAGAGTATGGAGACTATTTGGGAAACTACAGTAATAAGGCTCTTATTTTTCTATTTGTTTTCTACCTTCTCTGATCTTATTCTTCTTGGATGCATTGTCTTCTCTGAATGGTTTTTTTTTTTTTTAGTTTCTTGGATAGTTCTTAAGGTTTAGCCATGGAGGGATTGGAGAATCATGACCCAGGAGTTTTCTCAGAAGTCATTGCACTTAATTCTTTTCTCTACCTTTCTTGTTACCATCTTGTCCATAAGCTATAGTTGCCCCTTTCACTGTTCTCAAGTTTTGATCCTAGTCTGATTCATGAGCCTCATCTCATCTTACTGGTAGAGTTTCCTTTGCAGTACTTGCAAGAGGTTAATTATGAAATGACTGGCTGAAATGGGCACATCCTTGAGGTGTGGGAAGAACACAGAATTTCCAATGATTAATGTGAGAATTGTGGGAATGACAGAAAGCTCGAGGTTGAAATAACAGAAAAAATATCATGAGTAATGGGTTAGCTAGTTTTTTTTTTACTAGAATAATTGCTGTGTGACAAATTCTTCCACCTTTTTGTTTTCTATCATTATCTAGTTTTGTAAATTTGGAGGCTCTTGACATGTATTATTTTATATTTTAGTGAGGCAATTGGGGTTAAGTGACTTGCCCAGGGTCACACAGCTAGTAAGTGTTAAGTGTCTAAGGCCGGATTTGAACTCAGGTACTCCTGACTCCAGGGCCAGTGGTCTATCCACTGTGCCACCTAGTTGCCCCTGACATGTATTATTTAATGTGGCAATGTGAGACCAACCACTACAGTACTAATCTTGTGGCCTTTCTAAGATTCATGCATGTTGAGAAATAACCATATTTAAATGAAAATTCTAAAAGCCCTGGACTTTAAAAAATGATAATAAAGTAGACTGTAACTAGCTCATAAAAAAGAATATTTCAGATATGTCCCCATATAAATGCAGTGTTATCCATCTTCTTGGATCAATAAGCAAACAATAAAACAATTTTTTTTGGTGGGTTAAGTGACTTGCCCAAGATCACACAGCTAGTAAAGTCATGTGTGTGGCCAGATTTGAACTCAGGTCCTCCTGAATCCAGGGCCAGTGCTTTATCCACTATGCCACCTAGCTGCCCTCAATAAAACAATTTTTAAAAGTATAGCAACAACAAAAAAGATTCAGGAAGTATAATTAGTAGACCATTATGCTGAAAATACTTCCTATTTTTGTTTCTTGCAAAGATTTAGGTCTGTACATTTAGAGTCAGGGATGTGCTGGGGTAGCTAGGGGCATCTCATAAGAGCAGAATGTTAAAATTTCAATATGAGCATTTATATCTCAAATATTGGCAAACAATACAAATTAAGACTTCAGTTTTATTGATTTTCCAGACTTACAATAATGGAGAAAATATGTTAATAGTTATATATGTATGGCTATATGTATATTTATGTGTATGTATATATATACAGAGAGAGAGAGAGAGAGAGAGAGAGAGAGAGAGACATCTATATTCTGAAATTAAGAAATAAAACAGGGGCAGCTAGGTGGCGCAGTGGATAGAGCACCGGCTCTGGAGTCAGGAGTACCTGAGTTCAAATCTGGCCTCAGACACTTGATACTTACTAGCTGTGTGACCCTGGGCAAGTCAATTAACCCCAATTGCCTCACCAAAAGAAAAAAAAAAGATGCCATAGCTACCTATATATTAGGTCTACTCTGACATAAGCTGTTTAACAAATGGAGGGAGAAAAGGCTAGAAATATAATATGATTAGATATACTATCACAAAGATATTATTCCTATGTCCCAAAATGCTATGCTAAAAGTGACAAACATATAACAACAGAACAGAATAGAAGCACTATAAAACATAACACAGCATACCAAAGCACAGAAATGTTTGGGTTAGGATCTTGGTAGAAAGTTGGGAAAAGTGATATAGTTTCCAGATATGTTTTCATTCACTTTATAAATCTGTCCTCTAAGGTTAAATTATTTCTGTATGCGAGGGGGAGGGGGAGAGAGGGAGAGAGGGAGAGAGAGAGAGAGAGAGAGAGAGAGAGAGAGAGAGAGAGAGAGAGAGAGAGAGAGACAGTAAGGATAGCAGTACATTTTAAATTTACGTGTTTAACCAGTCCCTAATGAGCAAAGGCACCACAGCTGTGCTTTCTGCTGTCATCGATTTGCCCTAAATCATACACAAAAGTAGTAATTTCATTTCACCTTTTCCCTCACTTTGGACAGGTAGGCTGACTGGTTTATTAGGAAACAGGTAACATAAATGCCTTTATTGAACTTGGAATCAGTTTTATTCAGCTATTAAAGAATTCTATATTTACTACTGTCTTAAATGAAATTAACAGTGCTTGAGAAATTCCTCTCAGAGGGAAATAAAATGTTTATGGGATCACTAATGCTACTAATTGAGTATCTTCTTTGCTTATCACCTGATAGATCTGGAAGTCTTCTACAGTCAATTTTGATTAAAATGACTACCAAAATTTTACTTTCTAGCAGCATCTACTATTATAAAACTGCAGGTTACACAGGCAAAATAGCAGACTCATAGAATTGCCTGATTTTAGCATCATAAGGGACTTTAAATAAAGACCATTTTGTCAAATCCCTTCATTTTAACGATGTGAAGACTGAAGCCCAGAGAGAAGAAGAAATTTGACAGAGGTCACACAGTCATTTGTATTATAGGTCTAGAATTCATTTTTCCTACTCCAACATTGATTTCTCCATAACTTTCAGTCTCCACTCCTCAAGAATTCAGATCCAACAAGTCACCCGTTTCAGTCACACTTTCTAGTTTCATGGTCTTAAATGATTATATGTGACTTATAATCATTAAATTACATTCAGAAGCAACCTTCAGAATAAATTTGTCCAATAGTCTTATTTAACAGATTTAAAAAGTCAAAATTTAGAGAATCTTAATAATTTACCCTGGGTCAAATATAATAAATGGTGGAGGGGCAGCTAGGTGGCGCACTGGATAGAGCAGTGGCCCTGTAGTCAGGAGAACCTGAGTTCAAATCTGGCCTCAGACACTTAACACTTACTACCTGTGTGACCCTGGGCAAATCACTTAACCCCAATTGCCTCGCCTCTCCAAAAAAGAAAAAAACAAAAACGGTAGAGCTAATACTTGAACTAAAATCTTTTTACTCCATCTTCAGGACTTTACCCATAAATCTAAGATGCCAACCATGGATGTGCCAGTATCAATAACACTACACTTTGATATAATTTCCAGTGGGAGATAATTTATCTGAATTCTAGAAATTGGTAGCATTTATTGCTTCACAAAAGGAAGGCATTATGTAGCAGTAGTAGTAGTAGGCCTCCACCAGTTGCTGAAGACCATGGATCAGCGCCTTGAAGAGCCACAGACCACAGTGTGGCTGTGTGTTGTATCTACCCCATGAAGAGTAGCTAGAGTGTCCTCTCCAGGGTGCTGGCCTGGGCAGATCAATATGGAAAACAAGCTGTTGCCCATGCAGCAGGTTTTCCCTCTCTGCGACATTGGTGTATCCAAAGGAGAGGCAGAGCCAGTACAGTTTGGCACCAGTGCCACCACAGGAGTTGCCAGAGGGATGTGATGTCCAACATCCAACTGCCTAAGGGACTCCAACTCCTGATTTTTCTTCAGGGTTAACTCCTGAAGCTTTTCCCATATATGGGTATAGCCACAAGGCAGCGGAGGTTTAAAATCAGGGTTTTGCTTCCCCTAGGCGAGTTGCCTACCAAGGCTGATGAGCCCCACCTGCCCTAAACAACTGGTTTTAAGGCGCCAGAGACTCACCTTCGCCCCTTCTCCTGTTAGTGGAAACAGTTCTGCCACAAAAAGGCCAGGAGTTGGGCTTCAGGTGTCAGAGGCTATTTGAGACACATGCCATTGGAGCATTTTATAGAGAGTGGGAGCTTATCACCACTCCCACCCCGGCATGACAACCTTTGGAACGATTATGTAGCAATGACTAAGAATATGTAGAGAAATGATTATATCTGTACTTTATATTTCTGATCATCTGTTGGTTAGATGATTTCATTTTTCCTAAACTTCCAGAAAAACACTATATTGTATTACATGTTGAGGCAAGGGGATTTGCCTTTTTTACTTTTTAAGCAGTGGGTAGAAGAATTTATTGAATACATAAATAAGTGAATAAAACACAAACAAATAATAAAGTTATTACTATGTCCTAAGCTCTGAGCTAAACACTGGAAAAGTTTTTAGAAAAGTGAGATAGTTTCTGCTCTGAAAGAGCTTATATTCAACTGGGGGAGACAGTGTACTTGTTAGGATTAAGCTATTGGGCTAAAGGAATGACTCTGTTCAATGATAAGTCATATAGCCAGGGGTCATTAAAATGCAATTGCCAAGCAGCTGGTAAGGAGGGTTCAGTGACAGGGCAGATGGTAAGACATGGTGGTCTTCCATCTTGTTGGAAAGATTGTAGTTGATGACTCCTGCCTCATGAAAGTCATATGAATGGTTATATACATCCTATAACCAGGGAGCTCGAGAGGTCCCAGATCCACAACTGTTTGAAAAGGTAAATGAGACAACTACAAAGCCACATGTGTCAACAGTGTAAGTTGGTAGCTCCAAACAAAACAAAAACAAAAACAAAACCATTGTACTCTTTAAGGATACATTAAGGAAAACATGGTGTCCTTAATAAGAGAAGTAATAATGCTATAATATACTCTCTCTTGGTTAGACAACTTCCAAAGAACTAAGTCAGGTCATGGTTACCATGATCAATTGGTATCATATTTTAGAAATGACAAAGACAACCTGGGACAATATTCAGGACAGAATAACCAGCTAAGAACTTGACTTGATTTAAAAATCAGTTGGAAAAAAATGGAGATGAGACTATTTAGAGGGGAGATAATTATTGTCTTCAAAGTTTTGAAGGACTATGTTGTATAAGAGAAATTTATATTATTTTGCTTTTTCTATATATATTGGGGGGTGGGGCAATGAGGGTTAAGTGACTTGCCCAGGGTCACACAGCTAGTAAGTGTCAAGTGTCTGAAATCTGGATTTGAACTCAGGTCCTCCTGAGTCCAGGGCCAGTGCTTTATCCACTGTGTCACCTAACTACCCTCTATTTTGATTTTTCTTAAAGGGCACATTTAGTACTAATGGGCAGAAGTCGCTGAGAAGTATATTTATCATCAATCTAAGGAAAAACTAGGTGCCACAGTGGATAGAGTGCCAGTCCTGAAGATGGAAGACTCATCTTCCTGAATTTAAACCTGGTCTCAGATACTTACTAGCTATGTGACCTTAGATAAGTCACTTAATCCTATTTACCTCAGTTCTTCATATGTAAAATGAGCTGGAGAAGGAAATAGTAAACTATTCTTTGCCAAGAAAATCCTAAATGGGGTCACAAAGGGTTAGACATGACAGAAACAACTGAACAACCACTACAAGTGAAAAATATCCCAAGAGGTAGACAAAGGTTAATTTTTTTTTCATGGGAGAATGCCATGGAAAGATGTGTTACCTCAAATTTGAAGTAAAAAGTAGTAGATCAAAACATGAGGATATCAAGGGAGATACTCTTATTCAGATATAAAGTATTCTAGAAAGCTTCTGAATTCACTTCCAGGTTTTAGATTCTATGTTTCTGTGAGCCTTGGTAACACTCTTTGTTTTGTTTTGTTTTTGTTTTTGTTTTTGTTTTTGTTTTTGTTTTTGTTTTTGTTTTTTGGTGAAGCAATTGGTGTTAAGTGACTTGCCCAGGGTCACACAGCTAGTAAGTGTCAAGTATCTGAGGTCAGATTTGAACTCAGGTCCTCCTGAATCCAGGGCTGGTGCTCTATGCACTGTACCACCTAGCTGCCCCTGTAATATTCTTTTATATCTAGCAAGAAGATAACTTGTAATTGAAGTGTAAATGTGTGAAATATTTATCAAAGCATCCCAAACAATTTTGTTACCCCAAATTCTATTAATTACCAAAAAATCTCAAATGGACTCACAGAACTAAATATTGAAGACTTCTCAGAATTAAACCAATACCTAGCCAAAATTGTTTTTTATGATAAAATTCATGAATCATCATCAAGCTTTCCTTGAAAAACTCAAATTAATTGGAACTCATCTCCCAAAGATGAACATTTCATTGTGGGGCATGTTTAATTACCCAGCAGTTTATCGTAACATGAAATTCAAAATCTATTTCTTTCTATCTTCCAACTTTTACTCCTTGCTCTGTCCTCTGGGAAATAGCAGGATAAGTTCAATGCCTTTTTTCATATGGTAGCCCTTCAAATACTTGAAAAAATCAATCAAGTCCCCTCTAAGTAATCCCTTCTCCTGAATAAGCATTCTAGTTTTCTTTCATCAGTGCTTATGTGACATGTTTTCCAGTCAGCTGACTATCCTTGTCACTCCTCCACTGATTTGCTGTGCCTTGTCAATGTCCTCTAGAAAATGTAATGCCCAGAAATGAACATAATGCTCCAGATGCAGTCTGAAGAGAGCATAGTGCAGTGATACAATGAGTAGAATGCAGAATGAAATGATAATGGTTTGCCCTGCCATGAGCTCAATGGATAAAATAACAGGATCTTAACTTTAGATTTGGATGGGACTTTAGGCTGTTCTCCCATTTTTCACATAAGAAAACTGAAAATTAAAGAGAGGATGAGATTAACTTAAAGTCATCTATTTGGCAATAGCAAAGCCAGAATTTGAACCTTTATCTTCTGTCTCTCTGTCATACATTATTTCCACCACAGCATGCATAAGGGGAAAAAGAAAATTATCCATCTGAATGTTGACAGAGAAAATAAAGATGAGAAACACATTGGAATAGAAGACCCTTGAATCACCCTGAGCCTCCACGCCCATTATGAATATTTCCTGCAGTCAGCAGGGTAAAAGTAAATGCATGATGGGAAATTGACTACACCAAAACCTCAATCCTTAGAGTCCTCCAGGGCTTCTTGCACTGTTTCTTTATGATGGGCTAATGTGAAAGTAGTACAAGCATTATTTTCCAGTGTCTTAATCATACATACCATTATAGACAGCCATAAAATCTGTTCCAGTGTTCACGGCATACCATGTTTTAAAACTTAATGGCAACAAAGAGTGAAGCTTAGAAGTTCAGCTTTTGCCAAGTTATCCTCTAGAATCCCTGAAGGGAAAGTAAACAATGAATAGCCCATAAAAAAGAGAGGTTTATACCTTACATCAGTGTGATACAAACATCCCACAGCTGAATCTTCACTAAGAAGTCATCTTCCTGAAAGGTATTCAGAATGTTCCCCGGGCTGGCAGTGGATCTGGAGAGCATAATTTCAGAGCAATTTCTCATCAACCTGCCAGGCTTTAGATGCCTGATGTATAAACCTTTCAAAAGAATAAAACCCTGAGAGTTGTATAGCAAACTTTCCCCATTTCCTCTCAAGTTGGATGCTACTGTGTAAAGGATGGAGGTGCAATAGGAACAAACAAGAATTAGTTTGTCAACCTTAATGTTTTAGAAGAATTTGGGTAAATTCATTCAACAACAAGTTATTAAGCACCTACTATGTACAAAGCATTATGCTAGGTACAAGAGGGAGGAGAGGGACTTTTGTTGTTCCAGAATGGTGTAGGGAACATCTGATATCAAATCTTCCTCCATTGGTACATAACATCACTTATAATTTTAGGAAACTTCTTGGGAACACCAAAGGGTTAAATGGCTTGCCTATGGTCAGATAGTCAATATGTGTTAGAGGAAGCATTTGAACCCAGGTTTTCCATACTCTAAGATTTGGCCCTCTAACCCATGCTGCCTGGATGTAGCTAGAGGAGATATAAATTCAATTAGGACACAGTTTTTGTTCAGAAGAGCTTATATTTTAGATCTCTTAAACTATATTCTGGTACCTTTTCATGACACTCAAACTGAAAGTGACCACCTCTTATCCAAACTTTCTTTCAGCACTTTTTCTGTACCTCACCCTTGCTCTCATGCTTTGCATGAGACTGATTTGTGAATATATCATTGGCCCCCTCCCAAAAAATTACATAGTGAATTTCTAAACGGCAGAGATTTTGCTATTTTTCCTTTTTGAATACTCATTGCTTAGTATTAAGCCTAGCTGATAGCAGGTACTTTAAAATGCTTGTTGAATTTAATTGATTTGAGGATGGCAGTTTTAAAATATATACCTGTTAGGCCATTCCATATGATTTTGCTTCTGTTCACATGATGTCAAACATTCACAGAAGCACAGAATATGAGAAGTAAAATGGACTTTAGAGATCTTTCTTACAATAGCCTTGTTATGCAGATGGGGAATATGAGGCCAAGAGAGGGGAACATTGCAGGTTACATAGCCGGTTGGGCCCAAACATAGCTCTTTGATTCACAGTTCAGTAACCTTTCTCTTATATAGGGCTGCCTGAAAAAGTGAAAAATCAGTCCTTCGTCCATGCAGAGGCCTTACAATTGCATAAAATATTTTTCATAATGTAATTCCTCTCCTGAATCACTTTCAAAGTGTTTCCCAGAGGTGGGGTGAGGGAATCTATGAAAGGTACCCCTACTTGTAATGTAGTCTCCTAACAAATCATAAGCATATATCCAGATGGAATGGGCAATGGGTTGGGGAATGTTTGGGAAGTGTTTCATTATTAGATAGATAGAAAACACTTGAATGATATTGAGATGATATGTAGCTTTTTCACTCAACTTTTTGCTTTTTCTTTGATTGGGAGACACTGTAGAAACTGTTATCATTTTTATGATTTTCACTTGTTGGTCTTTTCTTCTCAACTTCCCTTGTGCATTAATGTTTTAATGCTGGCTTGAGAGCATGAGGTGTTTTGGCAGAGTGGCTGAATCTATTTTCAGAAGCTGAATGAAAGAGACATGAGGTGCTCTGAGTCAGAGAGATGGCTCCTAGACAAAACCAGTGGTATAGTCTATTCACTTAGTGCACTTAAAAGGTACTTGCATAAGAACATTCATTTTTCAATGAATTAGCTTCAAAAATCCCAAAATGAACAAAAAGAACCAGTAAAGAAAAAAAAATAAGAAGATTAACAAAAAGTCTCTCCCTCTTTCTCAGACTGTAGAACTTTGTTTTCTTCTGGTAATATCAGAATCAGCATTTCTGGAGCTGTTTCACTTCTTACCTCACCCCCTACCAGGACTCTGATTTCTTGTAAGTGTCACACTGGTTCCCAGACCATGAATTCAGAAAACAAATCAAACAACCATTTTCCCCTCCTTCTGACTCCCTCACTCCATTTCAGATGTTTTAAAAATGAATTACCACTGGGGGAAGCTAGGTGACGCAGTGGATAGAGCACCGGCCCTGGAGTCAGGAGTACCTGTGTTCAAATCCTGCCTCAAGACACTTAAGACTTACTAGCTGTGTGACCCTGGGCAAGTCACTTAACCCCAATTGCCTCACTTTAAAAAAAAAATGAATTACTACTTACTCTGTGTTCCAACCATGTTCTTCTCCTTCTACTTCTTCTTCGTAGAGTCCATCCACTCTCATAACTTCGCATATGGACTCCACGATGATCGCTCCAAAATATACTACTTGGTATCAAACTCTCATCAGACTTCCCTACCTGTCTTCCTATTGTCCATTCTTCTCTTGTATGTTTCATTGCATTCATTGGCATCTCAAAGTCCAAATTTTCAGAACAATGAACAGCCTCTCCCATCTTGCCTATCTTTGTCACTGTCACCACCATCCTGGTGGTATGGTGGATGATAATTATCTCATATAGCTCTAACCCCCATCCAAGCTTGATATTGAGAGCCTCTAAAATCAACCTTAAGTCTCTAGATCAAGAGATATGTCCAATTCACGCAACATTAGTGCTTCAAAATAATAAATAATTACTGCTTTGAAATAATAAAATATTTATTTGTAAACCTTATTCCAACATGAGTATAAACTCATCCTTAATTCTTATCAGAGTAGTCTGGGAAAAAAAATATAAAAACAGCTTTTCCAAGACCTACACTTAAGTAACAGGGAAACATGACATAGTCCCTGGCATGGTCAGGCAGTAAAGTTGCTTTTTTTCACCACTGTAGTGCTATGCAGATTGTGAAAGTCTCTGCAACTCTACTATGGGCACATGTCTTTTCTCCTTGCATTATGACTTTTTCAGGAACATTCCAAGATTCTTGGTGATTTTAGATACCATCATTGAAGCCTCAGAGATGCCTTGATCAGATTTTGTCCACCACCTTTTCCTCAGCTTACCAAAACTTCGACATGATGCCTTTTTGCTCAAGCATATCTTTGAGGAACAATGCTTCATAGAAAATGTTTTCTCTCTATCTGGACTATCTTCTATGTGATAATGGCTAATATTTTAGAGTGCTTTATAATGTTCAAAGTACTTGGAGATATGCTATATAATTCTTCACAACTCTGTGAAGTAGTGAGGGGAATTATTTGTCCCATTTTATTTTATAATTATATGAATTTTTTCCCACTTTAAAGATGAGGAAACTAATATCCAAAGAATTTCCTAATATCACACAGTAAATAACAGAGATAAATTTGAGCCCAGGTTTTCTGATTCTAAATATAGCTTTTAAATCACAATCAGTCACTAAATTTGTTTATTTTTCCCTTAAATTATTTCTCATATTGGTCCCTTTCTTCTCTTCTCACAGCTTATACTCTAGTCTAAATTTTTATCACCTCATCTAAATTATCATAAAGGTACTTAACTGGTTCTTCAGAATCAAACTTAAATGATTCTTTCAATAGTATCTTATTTCCTACCATATTAAGTGAGATAATATTTATAAAGTTAATACAGCTCCTGTCACATAAGTGCTTAATAAGTCCTCCCCTCATCACCTCATATAAAGTCTCTACTCCTTTAATTAAAAAAAAATATTGTGACCTAGAAAGGGTATATGATTTGCCAAAGTTTGCCTAGCTAACTAGTGTTACACCCATAAGAAGTAAGGTTTTATAGTCCAGTTCCCCCTGATGCTTTTGTATCCAGATCAAGACTTACCTTCTCCATGAAGCTTCCCCCGATCACTCTGCTCTCCATACGTAGCTCTGATTGGTTTCAATTCGAAGGAACAAGATGCCTCTTCCAGTATAATGTGATCATATCTAATCTTATTACTAACTGTCTAATTCAGCTATGGATACTCAGACACCTTCCCACCTCCCGCAGCCTCTTCTCCCTTCTGATTGGAGGGCTGGAGGATAGAGAACTAAATTCTTTGCAAAGTCTTCCTTTACAGAAGTCAGAAATTGACATTCCAGCTCACTCTGTCCTCCATCTGGAGCTTTGCTTGGTTTCAATTCTGCACGATAAGATGTCCCCATGTTGGATACCCCTTGTTGCCTCTTCTTTTTATGAATTGTCTTAACCTATCAGATTACAAGCTCCTTAAGGGCAGGCAGGGATTGTCTTTATTCTTCTTATATGTATCCCTAGTACTTAGCACAATGCCTGGCGCATAACAGGAATTTCATAAATGCTAATTGGATTGAATTGAATTACCTCATATCTCAACAATCTGATAAAATCATAACATCTTACTCTTGGAAATGATTTTATAAGTCATCTACTTTCAATTCTAACTCAATACAACAATCCTTTTTTTTAACAATCCCTTTTTATAATATCTCAGACAAATTATTGATCAACTGTTTTGTTTTCTTTTTAATACATCCATGAGAGGAAGCTCACTATCAACAACATAGCTCTCTATGGATGGACAAATCTACTGTTAGAGAATTCTTTTTTTTTTTTAATATTGTGCTGAAATCAACCTGAGTCATTTCTGTCCATCAGTGGAGCTTTGGTTCTGGAAATTGGAATTTTCTTTGACATGGCAGACTTTCAAATATTAAATGACAGTAATTATGTCTCCCTTTAGTTTTCTTTTCAATAAACTAAATACTTCATTTTTTCAAGTATTTTATATGTAGTATCATGTCCAGACACCTCAAGAGAGTGTTTGCCCTTCTCTAGACACTGTAGTTTATTAATGTCCTACTTTAAATGTGTTGCCTAGAGTTGAGTATAATATTTCATATGGGATATAATCACCGCAGAGTGCAATGATCCTATTAATTCTCATGATCTATACACCTTACTTCTATGAATGCATCTATTAATAAAAATTCTATTAATTAACTAGACACTGATGGAGATAGAGATATAAATAATGCTTGTGTCTTATGAATGTAGGGGCAGAGGTTGTAGGGCACTATAAATTAATATGGTGACGGTTAAAGAAAAGAAGATCCATGCTTCCTCAATGGATCACTTTGAGTATTATCCAGAGAATTAAAAAGCAATATTTATATTAGGACCCTTGCATACTTGTTTGTAGTACTATATAATTATTAAGCTTGTTTTTGGATACAGGGCACATTCTAGGAAACTGGAAATAGGAATAGTTTTGGTCCTAAGAAGAGAGAGGCTAGATGTTTTGAGGGAGGAGAGAGAGAATGTGTGTTGGGGAGAATACAGTATCACCACATAATAGGGGATTATATACTTGTAGAGGGACTAATCTGCCCAGGAAACAAATTAGTAAGGAAAATTAATCACACTAACATTACATCTCATACCCGATAACCCAATTGAGAGGCTGGGTATAAATAAAAACCTGGACTTGGATTCAGGAAGAGCTGGGCTCAAATTCCACTTCTGAGACTTACTAGCTATATTACCATAGGCAAGACATTTCATATTTCTGAGCCTTAATTTCTTTATCTAAAATGGTGATTATAATACCTTAAGAAGTTGCCACTTCTGTTGTTTGAAAAGTCTAAGGAGGTAACGTATATGAAGGAAAGTTAGGAGAAGTAGGTCCTAATAAAATTTCAGGAGGTAGCTTTCCACCCTGTGATTAAAAAACATTGTGAAGTTTGCAAGTGATTAAAAGAAAAGATAACTCACTGAAAAATGACTTTCTTCCCATTTCCTCTAGACATTTTCCTTCCTTGCTTGCTTTGTTTCTTTGTTCCTCCCTCCCTCCCTTCTTTCCTTTCTTTTTTCTTCTTTCCTTCCTTCTTCTCTTACTTCATTCTTTCCTTCCTTTTTCCTTCCTTTCTCTCATCCTCCCTTGCCTTCCTTCCTTCTTTTCTTCTTCCCTTCTCTTATCTCCTCCCTTCCCCCCCCTCTCCTTAATGTCTTTCTCTCTGTCCATTCTCCTGACCCTGTATTTACTCCTTTTTGTCTCTAGAAGAAAAAATGCAATAGAGGAAAGAAGGATCAAGGGAAAGAGAAGTCCTTACTATGGCACTGAAGTACAATGTGTGTGTGTGTTTGTGTCTTTCTCTATGTATATATACTTTGTTTTCATTAATAAAATTTTATACTCTTTGTTCTTTATTTAAATATTGGTGAAATTTGAAATATAAATTCCCTTAAGCTATGAATAGAATATTTATCTTTATATTTTCCTTTTAGTCTATCATAATGAATTACATTTTCTTTCTCTTATTTCTATAGCTTATTACATTCTTTTTTGTTTTTTTGGTTTGTTTTTGCAGGCAATGGGGGTTAAGTGACTTGCCCAGAGTCACACAGCTAGTAAGTGTCAAGTGTCTGAGGCCAGATTTGAACTCAGGTCCTCCTGAATCCAGGGCCAGTGCTTTAACCACTATGCCATCTAGCTGCCCCCACTTATTACATTCTTAATAAACTGTTCAGAACTGAGGACAATACCTCATATGTGTCCTGACATACAGATGAGTTTAGGACACATCAAGACTGTCATTGCCCAATTCCCTAAAGCTATGCCTCTCAATATGACCCAAGTTCATATTCACTTCCCCACATGCACAACACATGCTGATATGCTTAATGTTTAGTCTACCAAAACTCTCTAAACAACTACTGCCTAATGATGACTTCCTCATCTTATACTTCTGAAATTGATTTTTTGAACCAAACTGTCAGACTTTCCATTTATCTCTACTGAATTTCATTCTATTAGATGCAGGCTCAACATTCTAGACTATCAGGATTCTTTTGAATTCTGACTGTGTGATATATCTGACTAGAATAGCTATGCCTACCAGCTTTATGTAATATGCACATTTGATAAGCACATCATCTATGACTTTATCCAAATCAATGATAAAAGAAAAAAATAAACAGCAGAGGGCCCAGCACAGATCCTGGTGCTATTTACTGGAATCATGAGATGTTGACTTTGAACTATTAACAACTAATCTTTGAATGTAGCTCTCTGACCTGTTTTGAATCCTTTGATCCTATTATTCCCTAGGTAATGTTTCCCTAACTTTTGCAGAATAATATGAGCTACTTTATTAAAAGAAAAAATATATACAAATTCTTTTTTAAAGATATGGTATTAGAGTTGTCTGGGGATACTGAGAGGTCAAATAACTTGTCTATGGTTACTCAGTTGATATGTTTCAGAAGAAGGGCTTTAAACTCTTCTTGGCTATAAGATCAGATTTTTATCATTTATGTAATGTTATCCCTTGAATTACAGTGGATGGTTAATTATCATTTGTTGAATAAGTAAACAAATATTTATTTTTCTATCCCTAAATCTAACTCAATTAAATTTTCTTGTTATTTGTGTGTATATATGTGCCATATGTACGTATGTATGTGTTACCCCTGAGGGAGTTCTTCTCTAGGTCTATGGCATTTGAGAGAGAAAATAAAATATTCCTTCCCCTTGTATCTTGAATGTATTTGTCTTTCCTCTTTAATAATGTGTGTATCATGTCTGCTTCAGAGTTCTCTCTGGGAATTGGAGATCTTGGGATTCTCAAACATGTTTCTATATTGAAGGCTTTACAATGAATGATAAATTTAATACCTTACCTGTACAGGAGACAAGATGAATCACAGTACAATATGATCTTTTCATTAAAATATTCATGGGATTCCTCCCTTCTGGTCTGACATTGTCGCTGTGTAACATATACTAAGTGGAGAAACCCAGACTGTCCCTTTCTGACTTCAATGTGGGTTAATAAAGTCTGTAGGCTGATGGCAGATTTACTCATACTGTTTGTCCATGTTGAGTTTATTCAGAGCTGCTCCTCTCAGAATGGACACTTGATATTGAAAGTATGTATTCATTCCATTCTGGATAGATCCCAGATGCAATCTTTTTAAGGTTTGTAAATAATTCTTTAGACTAACAGCAGCATGAGACTAAACCATTTTTCATTGGATATTGAGCTGTTTTTTTCAGGCCAGAACAGTCCCACAGAGTCCATCATGATTCTAAAGGGATCATTTCATAGCTGTAACATTTTTTTTTACAAAACCTATATTTCTATTCATGAATTTTAGAGGTGGAAAAAAGGTTAGAGAACATTTAGTCCAAATCCCTCATTTTTACAGAGGAGGTAATTGACTGTAAGAAAAAGAGGATGGCTAGTGTGGTCCTACATGGATCTAAAGAGACTCAGTCAGGACCAGAAAGGGTTGTCATTTGCTCAGTCACAAAGATAGTAAACCACAGAGCTAAGATTTGAATTCAGGTTCATCTGATTAACTTATTCAGTATGTATTCTAACACATTTATATTAGATAATCCGCTAACACACGCACACACAATCTGGAATCTTTCTTTTTTTTTCTTTGTTTTTTTTTTAATTAATAAAGTATTTTATTTTTTTTTCTGTTACATGTAAAGATAGTTCTCAACCTTTGTTTATACAAGCTTTACAATTTCAGATTTTTCTCCCTCCCTCCCCTCCCTCCCCCCTCCCCTCGACAGCAGGTAATCTGATATAGGTTATATATATATACACACACACACACACACATAATAACATTAATCCTATTTCTGCATTAGTCATGTTATAAGAGAAAAATAATCAGAGCAATGATGGAAAACCTCAAAATAGAAAAAAAAACAACAGCATCAAAAACAAAAGAAATAGTATGGTTCATTTAGCATCTATACTCCACAGTTCTTTTTTTTTTTTTTTCCTGGATTTGGAGATCCTCTTCCATCACGAGTTCCCCGGAACTCTTCTGTGCCATTGCATTGGTGAGAAGAATATAGTCCATCACAGTAGATCAACACTCAATGTTGATGTTACTGTGTACAATGTTCTTCTAGTTCTGCTCATCTCACTCATCATCAGCCCACCCAAGACCCTCCAGGTTTCTTTGAACTCCACCTGCTCATCGTTTCTTATAGCACAATAGTATTGCATTGTATTCATATACCACAACTTGTCCAGCCATTCCCCAATTGATGGGCACCCCCTCAACTTCCAATTCTTTGCCACCACAAAAAGAGCAGCTATAAATATTTTTGTACATGTGGGTCACTCTCTGCCTTCCATGATCTCTTTGGGAAAAAGACCCAAAAGTGGTATTGCTGGGTCAAAGGATATGCACAGCTTTATCGCCCTTTGGGCATAATTCCAAATTGCTCTCCAGAATGGTTGGATCAGTTCACAGCTCCACCAACAATGGATTAGTGTTCCAATTTTCCCACAGCTTCTCCAACATTTATTATTTTCCTTTTTTGTCATTTTAGCCAATCTGATAGGTGTCAGGTGGTACCTCAGAGTTGTTTTAATTTGCATCTCTCTAATCATTAGAGATTTAGAGCATTTTTTCATATGGGAATAGATAGCTTTGGTTTCTTCATCAAAAAAATGCCTATTCATATCCTTTGACCATTTCTCAATTGGGGAATGGCTTGGGTTCTTATAAATTTGATTTAGTTCCCTATATATTTTAGAGATGAGGCCTTTATCAGAAGTACTGGCCTCAAAAATTGTTTCCCAGCTTTCTGCCTCCCTTCTAATTGTGGATGCATTGCTTCTGTTTGTACAAAAATTGTTTAATTAAATGTAATCAAAATCATCCACTTTGCATTTTATAATATACTCTATCTCTTGTTTGGTCAAAAACTGTTTTCCTTTCCAAAGATCTGATAGGTAGACTATTCCTTTCTCTCCTAATTTACCTATGGTATCACCTCTTATGTCTAAATCGTGTATCCATTTTGACCTTATTTTAGTATAAGTGTAAGATGTTGGTCTATGCCTAATTTCTGCCATACTATCTTCCAGTTTTCCCAGCAGTTTTTGTCAAATGCTAAGTTCCTATCCCAGAAGCTGGAGTCTTTGGGTTTATCAAACACTATATTACTAGTGTCATTTACCACTGCATTTCCTGAGCCTAGCCTATTCCATTGATCTAGCTCTGCCTATCCATGAGCAATTGATATCTTTCCAATTATTTAGATCTGATTGGATTTGTGTGAAGAGAGTTTGGTAGTTGTGTTCATAGAGTTCCTGGGTTTGTCTTGGCAAGTAGACTCCCAAGTATTTTATATTATCTACCATTACTTTAAATGGAATTTCTCTTTCTATCTCTTGCTGCTGGACATTGTTGGTCATGTATAGAAATGCTGATGATTTATGTGGATTTATTTTATATCCTGATACTTTGCTAAAATTGTTAATTGTTTCAAGTAATTTTTGAGTTGATTCTCGAGGATTCCTTAAGTATACCATCATATCATCTGCAAAGAGTGATAGTTTTGTTTCCTCCTTGCCTATTCTAATTCCTTTAATTCCTTTCTCTTCTCTGATTGCTAAAGTTAACATTTCTGGGACAATATTAAATAATAGGGGTGATAATGGACATCCCTGTTTCACCCCTGATCTTACTGGGAAGGCCTCTAATTTATCTCCATTGCATATACTTGTGGATGGCTTTAGGTAGATACTGTTTATTATTTTAAGGAAAGCTCCCCCTATTCCTAAACTCTCCAGTGTTTTTATTAGGAATGGGTGTTGTATTTTGTCAAAAGCTTTCTCTGCATCTATTGAGATAATCATGATTTTGGTTTGTTTTCTTATTGATGTGGTTGATTATGTTAATAGTTTTCCTAATGTTGAACCAGCCCTGCATTCCTGGTATAAATCCCACCTGGTCATAGTGTATTATCCTGGTGATCACTTGCTGTAATCTCCCTGGTAATATCTTATTTAAGATTTTAGCATCAATATTCATTAGGGAAATTGGTCTATAATTTTCTTTCTCTGTTTTTGCATTGCCTGGTTTTGGTATCACCACCATATTTGTGTCATAAAATGAATTTGGTAGAACTCCTTCTTCAGCTATTTTTCCAAATAATTTGTATAATATTGGAATTAATTGTTCTTTAAATGTTTGGTAAAATTCACCCGTAAACCCATCTGGCCCTGGGGATTTTGTCTTAGGGAGTTCATTAATGGCTTGTTCAATTTCTTTTTCTAATATGGGCTTATTTAAGGATTTTATTTCTTCTTCAGTTAACCTGGGCAGTTTGTATTTTTGTAAATATTCATCCATTTCATTTAGATTGTCAAATTTATTGGCATACAGTTGGGCAAAATAATTCCTAAATATTGATTTAATTTCCACATCATTGGTGGTAACATCCCCTTTTTCATTTTTGATACTGGTAATTTGGTTTTCTTCTTTCTTTTTTTTAATCAAATTAACCAATATTTTATCTATTTTATTGTTTTTTTTCAAAAAACCAGCTTTTAGTTTTATTGATTAATTCTGTAGTTTTTTTGCTTTCAATCTTATTAATTTCTTCTTTGATTTTCAGGATCTCTAATTTAGTATCTAATTGGGGATTTCTAATTTGTTCTTTTTCTAGCTTTTTACATTGCATGCCCAATTCATTAATCTCCTCTTTCTCTTTTTTATTCATATAAGCATTTAGAGCTATAAATTTTCCCCTAAGGACTGCTTTGGCTGCATCCCATAGATTTTGGTATGTTGTCTCATTATTGTCATTTTCTTGGATATAGTTCTTGATTGTTTCTATGATTTCTTGTTTGGCCCATTCATTCTTTAGAATGAAATTATTTAGTTTCCAATTGATTTTCATTCTACTTTTCCCTGGCTCTTTCTTACATGTCATTTTTATTGCATCATGATCTTAAAAGGATGCATTTACTATTTCTCCCTTTCTACATTTAACTATGATGTTTTTGTGCCCTAATACATGGTCAATTTTTGAAAATGTGCCATGTACTGCTGAGAAAAAGGTATATTCCTTTATATCCCCATTCAATTTTCTCTAGGGGGCAGCTAGATGGTGCAGTGGTTAAAGCACCGGCCCAGGATTCAGGAGTACCTGAGTTCAAATCCGGCCTCAGACACTTGACACTAGCTGTGTGACCATGGGCAAGTCACTTAACCCCCATTGCCTAAAAAAAAAAAAAATTTTCTCTAGACATCTATCATGTCTAACTTTTCTAGTAATCTATTCACCTCTTTCACTTCTTTCTTATTTATTTTTTGGCTAGATTTATCTAATTCTGAGAGGGGGAGATTCAGATCCCCCACTAGTAAAGTATTACTGTCTAATTCCTCTTGTAACTCATTTAACTTCTCCTTTAAGAACTTGGATGCTATACCACTTGGAGCATACATATTCAATATTGATATTACTTCATTATCTATAGTACCTTTAAGCAATATGTAATTTCCTTCCTTATCTCTTTTAATGACATCTATTTTTGCCTGCACTTTGTCTGAGATAAGGATTGCTACTCCTGCTTTTTTTACTTTAGCTGAAGCATGATATATTCTGCTCCAGCCTTTTACCTTTACTCTGTGTGTATCTCTCTGCTTCAAATGTGTTTCTTGTAAACAGCATATTGTAGGATTCTGGTTTTTAATCCACTCTGCAATTCGCTTCCGTTTTATAGCAGAGTTCATCCCATTCACATTCACAGTTATTATTACTGACTGTCTATTCCCCTCCATTCTATTTACCCCATTTGTATTTTCACCCCCTTTTTTCACCCTATTCCTCCTCACCGACATATTACTTCTTACCCCTGCCTCCCCCAATCTGCCCTCCCTTTTTATCACTCCCCTCTCTTTCCTTTACCCTTTTCTCCCTTGCTTTTGTCCTCCCTTCTATCAGTCCCCTCCTTTCCCTTCCCCTTTTGATTCCCTAAAGAATGAGTTAAGTTTCTTTATCCTAATGAGCGTATATGTTATTCCCTCTTAGAAGTAAATCTAATGAGAATAGGGTTGAAACAATGTTCACCCCTCCTTTCTTTCCCTCTGTTGTAATAGGTGGATATGATATAATTCATCCCCTTCCACCTCCCCTTTCCTCTTCTCCCCATAGACTCCCCTTTTAACCCCTTAAAATATTTTTTGTATTATCACATCAAAGACAATTTATATTTATACCCTCTGTGTAAAGTCCTTCTCTCTGTCCAAATACATTTACAATTCTTAAGAGTTATGAATATTATCTTCCCATGTAGGGATTTAACAGTTTAACCTCATAGGGTAACCTTTTTTTTTTCTCCCCCTCTGTTTACCTTTTTAAACTTCTCTCGAGTCTTGTATGTTGAGATCAAATTTTCTATTCAGTTCTGGTCTTTTCACCAGGAAAGATTGAAAGTCCCCAATGTCATTAAATGTCCATCTTTTCCCCTGAAAGGAAATGCACATTTTTGCTGGGTAATAGATTCTTGGCTGCAATCCAAGCTCCTTTGCCTTCCGGAATATCATATTCCAAGCCTTGCAGTCCTTTAATGTTGAAGCTGCCAGGTCCTGAGCAATCCTGACTGTGTCTCCATGATATTTAAATTGCTTCTTTCTGGCTGCTTGGAGTATTTTCTCCTTCACCTGATAATTTTGGAATTTGGCTACAATATTCTTTGGAGTTTTCCTTTTGGGGTCTCTTTCAGGAGGTGATCGGTGGATTCTTTCAATGATGATGTTTTCCTCTGATTCTATGATATCAGGGCAGTTCTCCTTAATAATTTCCTGGAATATGGTGTCTAGATTCTTTTTCTGGTCATGGCTTTCAGGCAGTCCAATGATTCTCAAATTGTTTCTCCTCGATCTGTTTTCCAGATCAGTTGTCTTTCCAATGAGGTATTTCACATTTTCTTCTATTTTTCATTCTTTTCTGCTTGATTGATTCCTGGTGTCTCATGGATTCCTTATCATCCAACTGTCCAATTTTAATTTTTAAAGCATTGTTTTCTTCAGTAAGATTATGCACCTTTTTTTTCATTTGGCCAAGTGAATTTTTTAAGGCACTGTTTTCTTCAATGAGATTATGCACCTTTTTTTTCCATTTGGCCAGATGAATTTTTTAAGGCATTGTTTTCTTCAATGAGATTATGCACCTTTTTTTCCATTTGGCCAACTGAATTTTTTAATGCATTGTCTTCTTCAGTGAAATTATGCACTTTTTTTTCCATTTGGCCAGTCAATCTTTGTGCTTCCTTTTCCAAGCTGCTGATTCTTTTTTCATAGTTTTCTTGTTTTGCTTTCATTTCTCTCCCCATTTTTTCTTCTACCTCTCACAATTGATTTTTAATATCCTTTTCGAGCTCTTCCAGGAAGGCTTTTTGTTCTTGAGACCAATTCACCTTCCCTCGTGAGGCTTCACATGTAGGCAATTTGAGGGTATTGTCCTCATCTGAGTTTGCGTTGGCTTCTTCCCTATTGATACAGAAGCTCTCAATGGAGAGGGCTCTTTTTTGCTTCTTACTCATTATTGCAGCTTATTTATTTATTTTTTAAGTTGAGGTCTGCTCTGGGGGCACCAGGGTCCCTGTTTGGGGCTTCTTGTGCAGGGGTATAGGTGCTGTGTTACTGGCTTTTTACTCTGAGGCCTTTATGGTGTGTGGAGATCCCCCGCCCTGCACTTCCTGTCTGGGTGCGCTCGGTCAGCCAGGCGCCTGCTCCTGGCGTCCGTTCCCGCCTGACCAGTTCGTGGCTCTCCTGGCCAGTGCAGGTAGGTTTTTCCACTGTCCTTCTTGGACACCAGATTTTTGAACCAGGTTCCAGGGGCCTCAGTTGTTCAGCTGTGGCCTGCAGCTCCTGCTGACTTGCCCTGACCCCCTCGGCGCTGGGTTGCTGCCCTGAGCTGGGCCTCCCTTTTGCCCGAGTCAGACCGACCTTTTCCTGAAGTCTTCTAAATTATCTCTGGTTGGAGGACTGTGTCTCTCTGTTTCTTTGCAGGTTCTGTAGTTTCAGAATCCATCCAGAGACTTGATTTAATGTTCTTTTTGAGGGAACAGAAGGAGAGCTCAGGCAGTTTGCTGCTTCCTCTCCGCCATCTATGTTATTTGTCTGGAATCCTTCTTACTAGACATCTCTTACCCATAATTTGTCCTAAAGCCTCTTTCTACTTGATAAAGTATTCTGGTAGCCAAAACCTGAGTTGAAGATAGGCACAGGGCTTTTAAGAGTCATCTTTTTGGGGGGCAGCTTAGGTGGAGCAATAGATAAAGCACCAGCCCTGAATTCAGGAGGACCTGAATTCAAATCTGACCTCAGACACTTGACACATGCTGTGTGACCCTGGGCAAGTCACCTACCCTTCATTGCCCCAACAAAAAAATAAGAAGAGTCACTTTTTCACTCTTTTCCCAGGACAGTAAAATTCTGAGAATGTCAGAGAGGAAAAAAATAAAGAAAAAACATCAATAGAAGGAAGACAATAAGAAGTTCTAAGCAATAGACAGCTGCTTTATCAGAAGCAAAAGGAGAAAAAAGAAACCCCAATTTTTTAAAGATACCCTGCCTACTTGGGGGCCACCTTTAAAAGTTGCTTTAATTGATATATTTTGGGGTTTTTGACACAGTAGTTATATCCCAAAAATCAAAGCACTCTCATCTCTCCCATGCCTTTTTATAAAAACAGGGAAATCACCTAAAATAGAATTAAAATTGGCGGTACCTACCCAGTTTCATTTTTATTGTTTATCATTTAACAGAAAGGATGTATGTACTTTAATAATTTTGCAGTGATATCATCCATTGTATTTGACCTGAATTTTCTTGCCTGTTAGTGTTGAATTCATTTACCTTGTCATTTACTTTGAATCTTATGTTCTTGTTGTTTTTGTTGTTCAGTTGTCTTTATAAAGAACAAGTTTATGCAAGTCTTCCATATTCTCCTGAAATTCTTTATATTCTTGGTTTCCAATGACTCATAAATATTCAACGTATTCATACACTATAATTTGTTCAATTATTCACCAATTCATGGCATAGAATTTATTCCCAGCTTTTTGCTATTATTAATAATGATGCTATGAATATTTTGTTATATGTAAGATCTCTGTTTCTGTCAATGAACTCCTTTGGGCACAAACTTGGTAGTGGAACTACAAGTTCTAAGACTATGTACAATTGCATAACTTTTCTTGCAATTATTATTATTATTTTTTTTTTTTGCGGGGCAATGGGGGTTAAGTGATGTGCCCAGGGTCACACAGCCCAGCAGTGTCAAGTGTCTGAGGCGGTATTTGAATTCAGGTACTTCTGAATCCAGGGCCGGTGCTTTATCCACTGCGCCACCTAGCCGCCCCCTTCTTGCAATTATAATATCAAATTATTTTTCAAAATATTTGGATGATTTCCATTCACCTCCATGAGTCCTGTCCTTCCACAACTCTTCCAAAATGATTTTTTTCATCTTTTATAATCTCTACCAATTTGGTGATTGGTAAAAGATACTTCAAAGTTCTTGACTTTGCATTTCTCTAATAATTTTTGATCTTGGATGTTTTTAATATAGTTGTTGATAGGTTTCATTTCTATATTTGAAACTTTGTTATCACTAATAACTTATCTGTTGGTGAATTATTCATTCTCACAATTTTGGGGTTTTTTTTGTTTTTGTTTTTTTTGGTCAGTTCCCTATAGATTCTGAATATCAGGGTACTGTCATAGAAATCTGATAGAGAGGTGTCTTCATATACCATACAATTACTTTTCATATGGATACATTGATTTTGTTTATGACTGTGCTTTCAAAAATATGTACATATGATTATATACATGTATGTATTAGTATTAATGCACAAACACATACACATAGTGTTTTTGTTTTGTTTTGTTTTGATTTGGTTTGCTTTTATAATCTCTTCTTTCTTAGGTCTGATAAGAATTTCTCTTCCTATTGAAAGGTATGAAATATATAACTTTCCATTTGCCTTAATTTTATTATGGTGTACCTAGTTTATGTGTGTGTGTTTACATGTACAATTTGCAATTTATTCTTTCTTTCTTTCATTCAATAGGTATTTATTAAACACTTGCTATGCCATATACCATGCATCATGATAGGTCATAGAGATAAAAAAGACAAAACACAAATAAAAAACAATCTTTCTGCCTTTAAGGAATTTATATCTTTCTTGGGGCCTATTGGGGCTTAGTACATAGTAAGTACCTAATGAATGTTTATTGATTGATTGGGTTGATACAAAACATATACAAAATAAATATCAAATAACTTCAAGGGGATGGTGATAAATATATTATTGGGGAGATCACATCTTTTATATGACATGGAACAAGGTAAGTTTGAACAAAGCTAGGATTTCTAAGAGACAGTTTGTAAGAAAAGAATATATTCTAGGTCTTTGCAAATGTGTAAAGACTAGAGATATAATATCATCTACCAAGAACAGGCGATAAGCCCAAATTAGCTGGTTATTTGTTATTTGTTATTTGTTATTTTTTTTTCTTTCTTATGGTTTTCACTTTTGTTCTGGTTTTTCTTTCACAACATGACTAATTTGGAAATATGTTTTCTAAAAAATAGAATGATAGTCATCTAAGTAAAGAGACATTCTATGTAAGAACAACTAGTAAGCCTTAGCAATTGACTAATATAGATGATGAGAGAGAATAAAGGTGCCCATTGCTAGCTTGCTCCCTCCTTCCCCTCTGCCCCTAAGACCATGGATTCCTGGGAGTTTTTTGTGAAAGACTACAACACCAAGAATGGTCAAACTTTTGTGGAATCACCAGCTCAAAATCTGCCCCAGTCCTATGTACTGCCTGAGATAGGAGGTACTGTTGTGATAACCAAACAAAGGTTGTTAACTGCCATCCATGTAGTGCTGATTAAATATGACCCCTTTAAGCACAGTGGAGACTCAGAGTTGAAGGCTCTGGTGTACATGGCCCTGAATGAGTAGCATTTATTGTCTTGGGTCAACCTGATCTGCAAATCTGAAGCACTCATTGGGCCACCCTTCCAGCCTTTGTGTTATATGGTTAACAAAGGCTTTGAAAGTACCCTGAGCACCAAGTCTACATACATTTAATCTCCACTTTTCTTTGAAAACCTGACTTTGAAACTCCCACCTCTTAAACCCATAGTAAATGCCTATGTCCTATAATATTTGGGAGATTCAGTAACAACTGACCATATTTCTCCAGCTGGAAATATTGCAAGAAATAGTCCTGCTGCTCAATACCTAACCAACAGAGGTTTGTCTCCTAGAGAGTTCAACTCCTATGGTTCCTGAAGAGGCAATGTTGCTGTCAAGGCTCAAGGAACATTTGCCAATATTCACTTGCTAAATGAATTTTTGAATAAACAAGCACCACAAACCCTACATCTACCTTCTAGTGAAACTCTTGGCATGTTTGATGCTGCTGATCGATACCAGAAGGCGGATATCCCTCTGATAGTACTAGCTGGAAACGAGTATGGATCTGGGAGTTCCTGACACTGGGCAGGCAAGGGCCCTTTTTGGCTGGGAATCAAAGCTGTCCTAGCTGAGAGCTATGAATGAATTCACCGCAGCAAACTTGTAGGGATGGAAGTCATCCCTCTGGAATATCTCCCTGGGGAGAATGCTAACATGATTGGACTCACAGGGCAAGAGCGTTACACTATCCTCATTCCAGAAAACCTCAAGTCACGAATGAATATCCAGATCCAGCTGGATACAGGGAAGGCCTTCTATGGCATTGTGAGGCTTGACACAGATGTGGAGCTCACTTATTTCCACAATGGGGGAATCTTCAACAACATGATCTGTAAAATGGTCAAGTAGTACTGTGCTCCCATCAAGACTCATCTCCTTGCGGCAGCTAGGTGGCGCAGTAGATAGAGCACTGGCCTTGGACTCAGGAGGACCTGAGTTCAAATCCCGCCTCAGATACTTAACAATTACTAGCTGTGTCACCCTGGGCAAGTCACTTAACCCCAATTGCCTCACCAAAAAAAAAAAAAGAAAGAAAAAAAGACTCATCTCCTATGATCAAGACAAAAACATACTGTAATCACTGGCCCTAGATACATATAAACCCCTAACATGTATATTGCTTCCTGGTGGAACATACTTTTTTGGAATTTGTGACACTATTAGAGTAAGTATACATAGAGGTGGGTTGTTTACTCTGTGAATTTCTCAATGCACAAATTTGATTCACTTTATTTTTTCTTTCTTCAGAGTTGGTTGATAGGGGGCAGCTAGGTAGCGCAGTGGATAAAGCACTGGCCCTGAATTCAGTAGTGCCTGAGTTCAAATCCAGCCTCAGATACTTGACACTTACTAGCTGTGTGATCCTGAACAAGTCACTTAACCCCTCATTGCCTTGCCAAAACAAACAAACAAAACAAAACAGAGTTGGTTAATAGAATAAATGTGAGTGAGTATTATTAAAAACAAAACAAAACAAAACAAAAACAAAATGAAAGTACCCTGAGAAGATAAGCAGTTGATGTAAAACTATTTTCTATTAATCTTCATTTCAATTTTCCCATGACTTCTCTTTCTTTTTGAGTTTTGATCAGATAGTTTTGACAATGATAGCTTTATAAGATAACGTGGTTACTATGAAGACAAAATCATTCTTATCTTTCATTATTTCTCTTGATATTCTTAACCTTTTGCACTTCTATAGTGTTATTAACTATTTTTAAATTCTATAAATCATTTCCATTGAAAAAATGTTTAGCATAGTGAACCATCTTTACATTTCTGTTATGAATCTAATTTGCTTATAATGAATAATGGTAGATATATTTCTATAGTCTCTTCATTAATATTATATTTAAATTTGGGGCATCAATATCCATTAGTGATATCTATCTATAGCTGAGAATGGATTTGGAAATATCTGGGTTCAGATTCCTCCTCTGACATTACTGCATAGTGCTAAAGGAACCAGAAAGGTTGGAAGGGGAAATGTAATAAAGGGCTTTAAAAAACAGAGATTTTTATATCTGATATTGAAGATAATAGATAGCTACTGTATACGGATGAATGGGCAGTCAAAGGGCAACATGGTCAGACATGCTGTAGGAAGAACATTTGGATATCTGAGAAATGCTGGATCTGTAGATTATCTGGTCCTGAATAAACCAGCTATTGCCTGTGACCCCAAGCAAGGCACACTACTTCTTAGTTCTTCAACTGACTATCAGCAAAACAAAAGGGTTAAATCAAATAATCCCCATGCAAACACCCCCTACATGAAACCATTGCATTTCTTTTTACCTCTGCATGCCTTCCTTCATTCTAGTCTATTCCTATATGATACCCCTAAATGAGATTTGCCTATAGATGTACTCTTTGTTTTCTTAGTGACCATCAGATAAGTTGTCTTCTCAAAAGTAAAAAACTATTCTTCATCTTAACCCAGACTAGATAGGAGTATGATTCAGCATAACTCCTGATTTCTCTACTTTACTGCTGAATTACTTTCATCAATGATACCTCATTAATACAAACATGAATTTAATTATTTCTATTTTTTACTATTTAGATACTGTAGGACATTTTTATTTTATCCTTCTTCATGGCCTCTGTCTATAAATGCTATCTATTTGTTCTCTTCACAAACCTCAAACAATATAAGATTTCTATAAGATACTATGTCTTATCTTTGCAGGAGACGATTTTTATCTTCTTAGACTTTTCATGAAATATAGACCTATTTTCCTGTCTTAAATTTCTTTTTAAAAATTAATTTGCATATCAAATACCTTTCTCACCTCTGGTGTCTACTAATATAATGATTCAAATCCTTCCTCGTTTATCTTGTTATTCTTCTCTTGAGTCTTGTATTTGAAAATCATATTTTATATTCACCTCTGAACTTTTCATCAGGAATACTTGAAATTCCTCTACTAAATGTCAGTTTTCCACTGTAAAGGATTATATTCAGTTTTTTTGTTCCTTACTCCTTTGTCCTTTAAATATCATATTCCATTCCCTCTGTTCCTTTAACATGAAAGCTGCTAAATCTTATGTGATTCTAACTGTTGCTCTATAACATTTGATTTTTTCCCCTCTTTCTGGTCTCTTGCAATATTTCCCCTACAAGGTCTGGAATCTTGTTATGCTAATCCTGAAAATTTTTATTTTGGAATCTCTTTCAGGTGAACAGTAGATTTAGCATTCCTGGTAAAAAAGATCAGAGCTGAATATAAAATATGATTTTCAAATATAAGGCTCAAGAAAAACAAGATAAATGTGAAAGAGTAGGGGGCAGTTAGGTGGTGCAGTGTATAAGGCACTGGCTCTGGATTCAGGAGGACCTGAGTTCAAATCTGGCCTCAGATACTTGACACTCACTAGCTATGTGATACTGGGCAAGTCACTTAACCCTCATTGCCCTGCTCCCCCCCCCCCCGAAAAAATGTGAAGGAGTAATAAAAAATAAAAAAGGGACTCAGTAAATTACTTACATCCCAATATGAAATGATACATGTAACTTCCAAGACTTTATCATTTTCAAGACAGTTAGAAGGGGTCTACATAGGCAGGGAATGATTGTGTTTTTAGTATATTAAGGTTATTTACAAAAAATAAAATGAAGGAGTGAGAAAAAGGATAGATTGGGAGAAGGGAAAAGGGAGAGATCATATGTGGAATTTTTTCTCACATAAAAGAGTTGTATACGGAAGAATTTTTATAGTTAAGAGGAAATGGCAGTGGCAAGCAATGCTTGAACCTCACTCTCACTGGTATTGACTCAAAGACACACACACACACACACAGTCCCCTATTTTACTCAATAGGGAAATAGAAGGGGAAGGGGTTAAGAGAAAGGTGGTGCATATTATAAAAGGAAGGGTGGGTTAAGGGAGCCAGTGTTCAGACGTGAAACAGACTTTTAAGGAGGGGCAGGATAAAAAGAGAAAAGGATAAAAAAAAAGAAAATAAGATGGAGGGAAATATAAGGTTACTAATCATAACTCTGAATGTGAATGGGAAGATTTCACTCATAAGACAGAAGAAGGTAACAGAATAGATTAAAATCCAGAATCTAAAAATATGTTGTTTATAAGAGACCTATTGAAAACAGAGACAAAGATTGGAGCATAATCTTTTATATTTCATCTGAAGTACAAAAGGCAGGAATAACAATAATGATCTCAGACAAAGCAAAAGCCAAAATAGAACTGATTAAAAGAGATCATCGGAGAAACTACATTTTGCTAAAAGGTACCATAGTGGTGAAGTAATATAAAAAAATTCATAGCAAATTTAAAATCTCAAATATATATGGAACTGAGACATAATTATTAAAAAAAATAAAAGCCATTCCCAATTGATAAATTGTCAAAGGATATAAAGATGCAGTTTTCAGAAGAAATCAAAGCCATCTATAGTTATAAGAAAAATTATCTGAATCATTATTACTTAGACAAAGGCAAATTAAGGCAATTCTGAAATATTATGTCACACCTATCAGAAATGATAAATGATAGAGGGGATGAGGGAAAAGAGATATACTGATAAACTACTGGTGAAATTGTGAACTGGTCCAGACTTTCTGGAGAACAATTTGGAAATATGCCCAAAGAGGTATAAAACTGTGCATACTCTTTTATCTAGTAATACCACTATCAGGTCTGTATGCAAAAGGGATCAAAGGAAATGAAGAAGGACCCATATGTACAATATTTTTATAGTGGCTCTTTTTGTGGTGGCAATGATTTGGAAACTGAAGGGATATGTATAAATTAAGGAATAGGTTGTGGCATATGATTATGATGGAATACAATTGTGCTATAAGAAATGATTGGGGGATCATTTCAGGGGGAAAAAAGGCAAGATCTATATGAATTAATGTAAAGTGACATGAGAACAACCAGGAGATTGTTCATACTAGTAGCAATGTTGTAATGACGATCAATTATAAAAGAATTGGGTACTTTGATCAATAAAATCATCCAAGACAATTCCAAATGACCCATGATGAGAAAATGCTACTCATCTCCAGAGAAAGAATTAATGAACTCTGGATGCAAATTAAAGTATACTTTTCTCACTTTTTTTCTTTTTTGTGTGTGATATGGCTAATATGGAAACATGCTTTGCATGGCTTCACACGTATAATTAACATCAGTTTTTCTGTCTTCTAAGTGGGTGGGGTGGGTGTGATAGAGGGAAGGAAAGGATTTGGAAGTCAAAATTTAAAAGAAAAGAATGTTAACAATTTTTAAAAAGAAATAAAAGAAATTAACCAATAGTACCAAAAAGAGAAACTATTGTTGACTGATATTAAATAACTAAGTACAACAAAATGGAAATGCATTTCACCTTTAACATGAGCCTCTTTCATTAGAAGAAATGATTATGCTTATAATGACACCATATGGTGTTTGTCTTTAGGCCTTAAAATTCAAGTTCACGGATGTCATTTTCAAAATTGCAAGATTTAGATGCAGGTGGCTAATTATTGATCAGAAAAGTTGTCCATTATGGGGGGGGAAACATTATCTTTTCTTGAGGCTTAAAAATAAAGCATAAAATAGTTTAAAATATAAATTCCTGTTTTTCATAAAGTAGTTTCAGGCTGAAGATTTCTTTATGGCTCTCATTTATGAAAATTTTGATCCTATTACTTTAAATCCAAAGTTAGATTTATTATAATCAGGAAGTACTTGGAGTTGATATGTGTTTTCATTATAAGAATTTGTATTCATCTTCCAATCATTCAAAAGAAATGCACAACTTTGTAGCAAGGTATTTAACATTGGAACACACAAGGAAATAGAGAAAATCATCTACCAAAATGGTGTTCTACTTTGAGAGTTCTGCCTACTATTTCCCCAGAGATATATGCCCAGAAGATTGCAGACCTATATATGATACACCTTTGCAGTATATTTCCCCCTAAACTATAGGTATAATTCTATGTTTCTGAGATCTCTAAACATAATATGTAAACAATAATATTGTGAAAAGGAATTTTTAAAATTTTAAAAATTAAAAAAAATACTATGGCACCCTGAAACTTAGTTTTATTTTGATACTGACACCAAGAAATATTATATGGTAGTCCTTGGTATACCCTGAGCATTCTTAAACTTCCCTTCACATTTTTTCAGTGAAAGGCAATTCTGGAAACTGAAGACATTGTTTTAAAAGTCACTAAAACTGAAACATGGTGGCTTTGATGCTGCCCAATTGGAGAACAAATGTATCCTTAACCAATGAAGGTATAGGAATATGTGGAGATAAATCAAAGGAAATGATTTGGTATGATTCCAGACAAGAAGTAAAACAAAATTGAAAAAGTTTTACCAACAAGAATAGGAGGGTGCTAAAAAATGAAAGAATGCATTGGGAAGTAGAGCTAGGTCACAAATAAGAAAACAAAACAAAGCAAAAAATTAGACAAAGTGATTGATCAGTAACATACCTTTTCAGGATATGAATCATGTATTTCCTTCCTGATACAATATTTATCTACTAATGAGACAAAGCACTTGGTAGAAGAGAAGGATAAAAAGTGTGCATGCATACACACACACACACATGCATATACATATGCACATATATAAATGTGGGTATAAACCTACATATATATATATATATATATATATATACATAAACATATATACAAATGCCTACTACATATATAAACATTTAATTTTAAGGAAGGGAGATCTCTAATATCTCTTTGGATTATGTCATGCCATGACAGATGTTCAAATTAACTCCTATTTGACATTTGTTCAAGAAAATAATGGATCTAAATCTAGGACCATCATTGGGCCAACAGGTGGGACAGAAGCCAAGGATTAGGTGGTCTCAGCTCCTGGTCCAGATGACTTCAACTCCAATGTTGTAGAAAAAGGCAGGGAAAATGATCAGAAATTATCCATAATAATCTAGAACATATCAAGTAAAATATACTCCAAGCAGGTAGAATAGAGTAGAATTCATGTACCAAGAAACCTTAGCCAGAATCATAAAGACTGTGCTGCAATTACTATCAAAGAAACTAAATTTTGTAAATATGAAATTCCAAAATGAAAAAGATAAAAACTTACCATGAACAACTTACCCTATGAGGCCCACTATAATTCTATCAGGGGAGAGGAGGGAGAAGAGAGATTTTAAATAATTACTAGCATTTTGTAGTACTTTAAGGTTTTCAGAGCACTCTACAAATATCTCATTTAAATGTCACGACAATCCTGTGAAGTAGGTGCTAATATTATCCCCATTTTGCAGATGAGTAAACTAAGGCAGGGAGTAAAATATTTTTTTTCAGTAGGATAAGAAATCAGGTCTTCCTGCTTAATTCCCGGTCTAGCATTTTCTCCACTGTGCAATCTAGCTATTTCATTAGACTAGTTTTAGTGCCAGAAGGCAGAACCTAGAGCCAATGGAGAAAGTTACAAAGAGGCTAATTAATTTAGGCCACAGGACAGGAAAAAACAAAAGCAAAATAAAATTTTTAGCAATCAGAGAAATTCATAAATAGAGGAGTGTTTTGTCAGGAGGTAATAGGTCTTTCCCCATTAGAGATTTTCAGGTATGGGCAGGACTAGTTAACCAATTAGGCCACTTTGAACTCTAAAAATTGTGTTCCTGTATGAAGAAAGTAGTATCAGACCACTTCAATTATGACTTCTATGACCACTACTAATTGATATAGTTACAGAAAAATTATCAGTCACAATAAGAAAAGACAACTTTGGATTGTGAGCTCTATGACAGTAGGGATAATCTCCTGTCTCCTTTTGTATCCCCAATGTCAGGCACATAGTAGACACTTAAAATATTTATTGATTGACTGATTGAAATCAATGGAACAAGCATAGCCCACCGCCCCCCAAAAGGGTGGAATTTAGCTGTTGTGTAACTGAATTAAGGAAGCAAAGCAGTCTAGATAAGGCAGGATGGAACTATTCTCTGACTCTCCTGGTTCCCTCCCCTTAGGGGAGCTAGCACTCTATCTGTAACCAATAGCCATTCTATTAAATCCAGTAGACCTAGCATAAAGGACAAAATGTGTGAAAATATAAGCCTGATAACCTCAATTTGGCCCAAAATTGCTAGGGAAGATCTTGAAAGCATCAGGAAAACAATTCAGAAAGAAAAAAAGGGCTACTATTTACAAGCAATCAGAAATGCAATGGAGAAAAAGACTGGTGCAATGAGAGTAGAACAAAATCACTTTTTCCTAACCAACTTCTCCCTAGTTCTCTTGTCTTTGTATCTGAAATACTATAGTTAGCATTTGTATGGCATCTGTATATATTTAAGCTTCACAAAGTGCCTTACAAATATTTCACAATGTGACAAGATTAATTAATGAGTGAAAGAGAGTGGATCCTGTTCTATTCAAACTTTTGTTAGTAATGATTTATAAGTTATCTCAGTCTCTCAAGCTAGGAGATGGCAAGAGCTTCCTAACTATTAGAACTCTTACAAGGGAATTTGTGGGGGGCAGCTAGGTGGTGCAGTGGATAAAGCACTGGCCCTGGATTCAGGAGTAACTGAGTTCAAATCCGGCCTCAGACACTTGACACTTACTAGCTGTGTGACCCTGGGCAAGTCACTTAACCCTCATTGCCCTGCAAATAAATAAATAAATGAATAAATGAATGAATGAATGAATAAATGAATAAATAAATAAATAAGTAAGTAAGTAAATAAATAAATAAATGGATGAATAAATGAATGAATGAATGAATGAATAAATAAATAAATAAATAAAGTGATCCCCCTGCATAAAAAAAAAAAGAAGGGAATTTGCTTTATCACGAGATAGTGAACCCTTTTGCCCCTTTCTCACTTCAAGGTCCTTAATTTTGTTTTACATCTATGTGCTTGATAAATTCATTTGATGCCTTTTTAAAGGAGAAATTGGTATAAGAGTATTATTGACCTCTATCTGCTAATATGCATTATTGCCGATAGTAAAAACAAAACAAAACAAAACAAAAAACCCTAAGTCTGGAAGATTTAGCTTAAAGAATTGTGTGTATATAATATACATCTATGCTAAAGGGATATTTTGTGAATAATTCATTTTGGAACCTGTGAAGTTCTGTCTGGTTCAGATGATGCTAGAACTGAATCATTCCTGATAGATAAGCACATGGCTGAATTTTCCAAGTGGGACCATCAAAAGACCTCAAAACAAATTCTGATTATTAAAGGCATGGGTCAGAGGAGGACGGAATGCACTGTGCAGTTAAATACTACTGCTATTTCTTTGGGATGTTACAGCTTAGAGGTGGAAAAGATTTGAGATATTTTAGTTCACCCTGCTTCTCATTTTACAAGAAGGAAAATGCAGACCAGCTAAGTTTAATTATTTACCCAAAGTTATCAAAAGAAGCAGACTCTGGTTTGAAACTAGGCCTGATGAAGCCAGGCCATTTGGACTCTTCCTAGAGCCAAATTTTAAAATATTTAGTGTGAATATTTACACCTTGGAAATCAGGAAATACTACAAATCAAGAATTATTTTCTCTTGCTGATTATCTAGACTCTTAAGAGTCCTGAAAAAATATTAATAATGCAGATTAAACTTAAAACTGTTCCATGCCTACTAGGGAATCAGCTATTAACTATTTACTGGCATACTAATGATTCAAACCCATAATCTGATCAGCTCCCAGTTTTCAGAAAAACAGACTCCACAGACTGAGCTTTTGAATCTTTTTGATTTTCAGTCTATGACAGGTCCAACATTGCCTATTTGAGAATGAAAGAAAAGGCATCTATCATCCATTTTTCCTGTGCTATCTCACACATAAGCAGATTGAAAGATTCTAAAAGCTGCTAACCAAAGACCAGAAAGCATACTCCATGCTTTCACCATAGGAATCCAAGGTTGGCTTGCATAGGATAGGGTAATGGACAGAATTCTACAGAATTACTGAACCACTCCCTGCCAGAGTTCTGAAAACAGCTTACAGTGCTGTTAGTGACAATACAAAAATGCATGACACTGTAGAACAAAGAGAGGCCCCAGTCGTTTTCAGAAGAACATTGTATATTTATATTTATGGTTCTCTGGAGTATATACTACTTTTCTTCCATTGTATATTACCCTATCTATAGTATCATTATTTCAGAGCAAGAGAATAAACTATACCCAATTGTCCAATATATAGGCATATTTTCTTATGGAAGCTGTCAGCTGACTAGAGGTTCCACAAAAGTAAAACTTAAGTGAATGTTATATGAAACCCTAAGTGCATGCATGCACATCCATGTGACTATGCACATGCATGATTAGATACACACACATTTATCAGCCAGGGCATAGATTCTGCTTCATCTGAAGTAAGACTCAGGTGAATTTATCTGGATTTATTTGCCTCTATTTGACACAATGGTCTGATATACTCAATTTCTCGATTGCTGTCATGTCATTGAGGACAATTCTAACATAAATAAACTCCTTGCTGACTATTCCATTCTGAAATAGCATGCCTTCAAAATATAGTACTGAGACAAAAATGTTGGAGGGCTATGTAAGCAGGGCAGATGTCCACAACAACAACAACAAAAAAAGAATTTTGGAAATGAGAGTAAATATTAAGAGCATGTCTTCATTTCCCCAGTAAGAACAATTCAATTGGTAATTATTGCACCATTCAATCAATGCTTGTGTTGATTTCATCACCAATCTATTGTAGCTACTTTGGGACACTTGGGGCTTTCAGAGAAGAAGCAGTTTGGTCAAGGAAATTAAATACGATAGGCTTTTATTTCAACCCATTTAATTCTTTTTGTTTGTTTTTGTTTTTATTTTGTTTTTTGTTTGTTTTTTTGCAGGGCAATGGGGGTTAAGTGACTTGCCCAGGATCACACAGCTAGTAAGTGTCAAGTGTCTGAGGCCGGATTTGAACTCAGGTACTCCTGAATCCAGGGCCTGTGCTTTATACACTGTGCCACCTAGCTGCCCCTCAACCCACTTAATTATTATTATTATTTTTTTTTTTTTTACGGGGCAATGGGGTTAAGTGACTTGCCCAGGGTCACACAGCTATTAAGTGTTAAGTGTCTGAGGTCGGATTTGAACTCAGGAACTCCTGAATCCAGGGCGGGTGCTTTATCCACTGCACCACCTAGCCGCCCAACCCATTTAATTCTAACAAGGAAGAGCAGCTAGGTGGTTCAGTGAATAAGGCACCAGCCCTGAATTCATGAGTACCTGAGTTCATATCTGGCCTCACACACTTGACACTCACTAACTGTGTGACCTTGGGCAAGTCACTTAACCCTCATTGACCCTCAAAAAAAAAGATATCATAATTCAAACAAGGAAAGGATGTTTATGGTATAACTTGGGTCAACCACACATGTGAAGAAGGAGCTGGTGGTCATTGTCACAAAAATGTCAGTGACACAGTTTGATATCTGGAAAAGAAGGTTTCATTTATGACTTATAGCTAAGATAGGGATGAAGAGGGAGGGTGGGGGGCAGCTAGATGGCTCAGTGGATAAAGCCACGGCCTTGGATTCAGGAGGACCTGAGTTCAATTCTGGCCTCAGACACTTGACACTTACTAGCTGTGTGACCCTGGGCAAGTCACTTAACCCCTATTGCCCCGCAAAAAAACAAAAAGCAAAAAAACAACACAAAAAGAACAAAAGAGTGGGGGTGAAGGGTAAGCGGTAGGAGAATTGTTGGTTTATCTTCACTTGAGAGTAAATGTACTATGAGAGACAACACATTGGTTAAAGTACTGATCTGATTTCAAGAATATTTGAGTTCAAATTCCATTTCTGATATACAGTCATCATTTAACCCTTGAAAAATCACTTAAGTCCTTTGAGCCTCATTTTTTGAGAGTCAAATGAGGTCATGTATGTGAAATACTATATGATGACTATTTTTAGGATCCCTAGGCCAAAGCAAGAACACAAAAAGAATCAAAGGGATTGATGATGTGGTGAGAGTAAGAGGTTACCTTCCTGGCATTTTACCAGGTTATACCCACATGCTGCCATTCTTTCTGTTTTGGTGCCAGAGTATTTGAATTGTACCATACGACTCAGTTGTGCCATGATTCAGAAAAAAGCCAAGCATTTAATAAATGGGGAGAGGATTCACACAGAATTGGTTTTTTCATTTTCCAACAGCTGATATCCAGATTGATCTACAAATCTGAATGGTTCACTGAACCTTTTAACTTAGAAGATTTCTCTTATGGGAGGTGGAGGATCTAGAATAAAATAGAGTAAACATGGGCAGATCAGAAAGACAAGACCTATGAAACCATAGTTTACTTGGACTATATGGAAATTTCCTGTAGATGAAAAGAACTTTGAAGATGAGACTAGGTCATTCACAGAAATCTAGCTCTAGAAATGGAAAAGTCTCAGAATCTATGTAGTCCAACGTCATTTAACAAGTAAAGAAAGTGAAGACTAAGGAGACAGTTGGTACAACAGATAAAGCATGAAGTCAGAAAGACCTGAGTTTAAATTTGGCCCCAAATACTTACCAGCATTTTGACTGGGCAATAACTGCCTCACTTTTCTTATCTGTTAAATAGGGATAATTGCTTCTATAATACTCAGGAGTCTTATAAGGATCAAATAAAAAAAAATTGTTCATGCTTTGCAAATTTTAAAGAGCTATATAAATGATGGTCAGCATTATTATAACTGAGCAGCTAGGTGGTACAGTAGATAGAGTACAGTCCTGGGGTCAGGAAGACTTGTCTTCCTAAGTTCAAATCTGGCCTCAGAAATTTTTTAGCTCTCTGACTCTGGCCAGGTCACTTAACCCTGTCTGCCTGAGTTTCCTCATATATAAAATGATCTAGAGAAGGAAAAGGTAAACCACTCTAGTAGCTTTGCCAAGAAAACCCCAAATGGGGTCACGAAGTGTCAGACACAATTGACATGATTGACCAATAACAAAGAATGATGATTATGATGATGGTATGATTATATGATTTAATGAAAGTTACAGAATTAGCAAATTTTAGAAGTGAAAGTTGAAGCCAGTTTCAGAGAGCTATTGCTTTCATTGCTCTGTCATTCTATGAAATTAACCTGGTGGGTTGTACAAACAAATGATATCTCATCAGTAAATCTTGCAGTAGATCCACTAATTATCTTTCAATGAATGAGTTTCCTTCAGAACAATATGTACCTTAGCTAAAAAAGTTTGACACATTTTCATTGAACAAAATATAAATAATGATCCAGAATTTAATAGTTGGAATCAATATTTGGGGACAGCTAAGTGGTACAATAGAAAGGGCCTGGAGTCAGAAAGAGTCATTTTTCTAAATTCGATTATGGTTTCAGACACTTACTAGTTGTGTGACTCTGGGCAAGTCAATTAACTCTGTTAGTCTTGGTCTCCTCATCTGTAATAATTAAACAAATAAATAAATAGATTAATGAAAAATGAATGAATTAATACATAAATAAACCAAAAAATGGGGTCACAGAAAGTTGGATACAACTGAAATGACTCAATAGCAACAAAATCAGTATTTTGCCAAGTGGTAATAGTGAAAACAATAAAAAGTACATAAATGAATGCAAGGTTACAAATTATGACATTGTTCCATAAAAATACAAAGATAAAATTGACATGACAATCTGAGCAATATTTGGTTACCATTTTTGCATATAGTTTATAACTTCTGAGACTCAGAGGTTTTTCATGGATCTATTTTCACTCAAAGTTTTAAGTGGTATAGCAGAGAGTATACCTTAGATTTTCTCTGTCTCTCTCTCTGTCTCTCTCTGTCTCTGTTTCTCTCTGTCTCTCTCTCTCTCCTATAATAGCCAGTTAAACAGCACATAGCATTTAAATAGTGCTTTATGGAATACAAACTACTTTCCATAGTTACCACAAAGTCTGGCACATAATAAATGTCTATTGGCTTGACTTTGCCTTATATCATTTGATCATCGCAACAAACTTAGAAGGTAGTTTCTATTATTTTCTCCATTTTACAGAAGAAGAAACTGAGGCAATGAGACTTTGTGACTTTCCCAGTAGTACACAGCTAAGTAAGTGCATGGGGCAGGATTTGATCTTGGGTCTTCCTTACTCCAAATCCAGCATGCAGAGAAACTGAAACTCACAATGCCAATTGAATTAATTATCTGAAAAGGATAACACAAATACAATGACAACAACAATAACACCCTGGAAATGAAAGAGAATGATTGTCAAACAAGAACACTCAGCTTCTCTCTGGAGATAGGAAGAGAAGGGGACAGGGTCAATGTGACGACTCCTCTAGGCTTAGTTTTGAATCACCATTGTATATGTAGTCTTGTCCAAGTGTCTTGATTCTCCTCAAAAGAGCATGCACTTATTACATATATATAGTTGAATATTAAAATATAGTTTTTGTATCTGCCTGTGTCCTACAAAAAGATCAGAGAAATATCTTATAATATCTCCTACAAAATGAGATCAGAGAACATGATACCTGTCCTCCTACAAAACAGATCAGAGACAGACAGAAAAACATACTATTTTGTCCAAGAAGAAAGACATAACACATGATCATGTGGAGTCTCCCCTCCTAAGAAGAGAGCCCGAGGACTCCCTCTTTCTGAGAGTATATAATGTTTTCTTTGCTCACTGGTTACAGGGTGATGTCAGTTTTCTTAGCATGATACAAATTAACCTAAAGCAAATCCTATAACAAGCAGCTTAAAGATACAGGAAGGGTTTACCAAAGACAAGGATGTCTAGATATTTACTCTATTTACTCTTTGGGGGAAAGAAGATAGTGAATGGGAACTCATTAGTTGAAGTTTAGTCAAAAGGGGAATTTTGATTAATACTTACTAGCTATGTGACCCTAGGCAAGTCACTTAACCCCAACTGCCTCACCAAAAAAAAAAAGTGCTTAATGCCCAAAACTGGTGCTAAAGCCTCTAATTCATAAGTAAAAATATATTAGAAACCCCAGCTAAACTTGGGACAGAAATAAGGCGACCACATATAGTTTTACTCACCACAACATATATATATATATATATGTGTGTGTGTGTGTGTGTGTGTGTGTGTATACATACATATATATACATATACATACATATATAAACACATACACACATATATATAAACACATACTCACACATACATACACACATATACACGCACATACACACATATAGATATACACACACATATAGATATGTATATATATATATATACATATACATATATACATACATACATATACATATGGACATCTGCACCATACAATGTAAGCTTCCTGAGGCCTGAGACCATTTCATTTCAGTCTTTATATCTCCAGCTCTGGCATATAGAAAGAACTATAAATGCTGGTTGTTCAAATGATTGAACTACTTTCACTAAAGTAGTCAGGTTCTTGATGCTGACCAGCCTACAAAGGATAGAGTACAAGGACACAGAATACTCTTTTGATTCTCTCCTCCCCCAAAACACCCACCACCACTCCTTTCTAGACCACTGAGCATATTATATTGTGAACTTCTTGAGAGCAGAGACCCATCTTTGCCTTTATATTAACAGAAATGTGCATAGTACCTGCACATAATTAGTTTTTTAAATGTTAGCTTGACTGATTGATGTATCTTATTACCTTGCAAAGGAGTCCTCAATTAAGCAATCCCCAATATTTCAATTTTTTTCTCTTTAACAAAAAGGATCATTTTTATAGGTTTCTGTTCTGACTAATTTTAGGAAATTGTTTTACCCCTTTGCCTGGTCACATCTTGCTATTAGTCTCTGAGAGTCCTGAAATCTGGAATCTTTAGAGGTGGATTGGTTGGTCCATTGGTGTTATACTTGAAGAGGATCAAAATGAAATCACTATGTTGAGAGAGTCAGGCACAACTGAAATAACTCAATTAGAAATGGAAAGAATCTTAGGGATGAACTACTATAAAAATCCCATTTTATAAATGGAGAAATTGAAACTCTGAGATATGAAGTAATCATATAGAAAATGGAACTGCAAGATTAAAATCATTATTCCTTGACCATGTCTCCTTCTACTAGTTTTTAATATTTATTTAATAAAAGGGAAAAGGATCCACATGTACAAAAATATTTATAATTGCTCTTTTTGTGGTGGCAAGGAATTGGAAATTGAGGGGATGCCCATCAATTGGGGAATGGCTGAACAAGTTGTAGGATATGAATGTAATGAAATACTATTGTGTTGTAAGAAATGATGAGCAGGCAGATTTTAGAAAACCCTGGAAGGACTTACATGAACTGATGTTGACTGAGATGAGCATGTGATAAAATAATAGGATTTAGCAGACACCCAAGGGTCCCACCTGAAGAATGATTTAGAATTGATTGAATTGGGTTTGACTGAGAAACTGATTGAGTACCTACTTAAGAATGATTAAATCGAGACCATTCCTGGCTGGCCCTGAGTGGGTTGTTGTGCTCAGAAGCTGTGGACTACTGGTGTTGGCAGGAAACGACCTTCAACCAATCAGCTTGAAGACCTCCCCTGTTGGGAAGGGAGACAGGAACTAGGAAGTTGAGGATTGCTGGATCTTCCTCTTTTTGTCTGGAACTGGCTTGGTGGCAGGGAGACAAAGAAAAGGAGGGCCACCCTTTTCATCCAGGACTTTGGTGTGGTAAGGGACTTCATGTGGACTGCTAGGAAAAGCAAGGGTTTCCCTCTGGCTATACTGACTCTCTCTTTACTAACTTCTAATACATTTTAATAAATCCTTAAAAGCCTAAACTCGCTGAAATTATCAGTGATTTTAGCCAGCTTCCCCACAAAAAACTGGGGAGGGCAGGTTAGGACCCACATTTAGATGTTAAACATCACAAGCAGAACCAAGAGAACATTGTACACAGGATCAACAACATTGTGTGATGATCAACTGTGGTAGACTTGACTCTCTCAGCAATAGAATGGTCCAAGATAATTTCAAAGGACTCATGATGGAAAATGCTCTCCAAATCCAGAAAAGATAATTGTGCAATCTAGATACAGATTGAACTATAGTGTTTCTACTATTTTTGTTTTTGTTTTTTGAGGTTTTTCCCTTTTGTTCTGATTCTTCTTTCACCACATGACTAATGCAGAAATATGTTTAAAGTGATTGTACATATATAACCTATATGAGATTGCTTGCCGTCTTGGGGAAGGGGGAGGGAGGGAGAAAAGTTTGGAACTATAAATCTTATAAAAACAAATGTTGAAAACTATCTCTACATGTAACTAGAAAATAATGAAATACTTTTATTATTAAAATATTTATTTAATGTATTTAATTATCATTCTCAAACTTTGGAGAGCCTAGATTTATCATTTTTAAGGGAACTTTAAACATATCCCCAGTAGCAAAAGGTTCTTCTAGCTAGATGATTTATTGGGGGTCTTCTCCATTTCTGAGATTTTTTTTTCTACTCTTATACAAGCAGAGACAGAATAGCTTGAGAGACATTAATAGAAGAGAAATTGGAAGTTGCCAAAGTTGGTCACACTTTGCTTCTACAAAAATGTTTGAATCTTGAAATATTCCTTTTTCTTCCTGAAATTTTATTTTTGGGGTTAAAGAAAAAAGTAGACAGCAAGGCTAACTGTCATGCCTGAAGTCCCACAGTAAGCCAGAGGCAGAGTCAAGGTGTGAATTCTAAGCAGTACAGTTTAATCTCAGTATCATGCCTATGTCTGTTTGACTAAAGAACACAATGTAGAAAAGGTGTTTGCTGCAGGTGGGTAGATAGGAGACCTGTTTGCATAGGGCAGGTGAAGAACATGTGGATAGCTAACAAAGCCAGATCTTTCCAGTTTTAATAAAACTATTGCTAAGTTAGAGGCAGCTTGAAGTAGATGGAGAAGAAACCTTAAAGCCAAGATGAACTGCTTACACATGCTAGATATTTAACTATTTGCAAATCACTTAGCATCTCAAAGCTCAGATGCTGTCTAGGTGACCCTACAAAAGTTTCTCTCTCTCTCTTTCTCTCTCTCTCTCTCTATGTATATATGTATATGTGTGTGTGTGTATATATATATATATATATATACATATCTATCTATATCTATATATCTATATATAGATAGATATACCTGAGAATCATGGAAGGATGGTCAGGAGATAGAGAGGGATAAAGAAGAGAGTAAGGAAACAAAGAAGGAAGGGAGAAAGAAAGGGATGAAGGGAGGGAGAAAAGTCTGAAGGAAGGAAATAAGCATTTGTTAAGTGTGTACTATGTGCCAGACACTGCAGTTAATTGCTTTATGTAGAAATATTTTTGATGATTTGCCTAATTTGGGGGGACTAATCTGACTGGGGTCCTATTCTGGGACTTGTGACTCACTGGCTATCTGACTGCTATTAATTTAATATGGGCTGTTTATAAGTTCTACCACACTGCTCCCAAATTGATAAGCAAAAGATTAAGAAGCCTCTTAACTAAATAATCAAAGCAGAGTTTATTTATGAAACACTATTTAAAATTAAGAATACAGGGAAATAAAATGTACAACCTGACTGCATTGCGGTGCGTCTCTTTCCACTGCATCTCTTTCTTTTTTTTAATACAATAAGGGCCTTAGCCTCCTCTTGCCTTAGGGCACTCAGGTCCTTTATTCTAACTCCGAGCCCCTTTCACTTTGTAAATCCCCTCATTTCTAACTTTCCTCTCCTTCCTGCCACCACTGAACCCCTGTGTTTCTCTCTCACCAACCTTCTGTCTGTCTGCTCCATCAGTCTTCCCTTCTGCCTCTCTTTTCCCTGCTTCTAGTCCTTCTCATCTTCTCCTGCGTCCTTGTAGCCCCCTCTCTAGTCTGCTGTGCTCCAACCTTTCTAATCTCGTCAGTCCTCCTTCTGTCTCTCTATCTTGTCCGTCCCCCTGAGTCTAACCCCCAGGTCTATATATACCTTTTCTTCTCTCCACTCAAATCTCGGGGCTTCTTCCGCCCCCACAGACCAAGCTAATCTGCCACCCAGGGCTGCGGCTGGTGGGGGGGGGGGGAAGGTGTGCTCGAGCCTCACATGCCTCAGGCTACGCCAGAGCCTGGGATCTCTCAGATACCTCTGCTCAGGTTGGAGGGAGCTGGGGGCTTTTTTCCCCCAACTGTCTGATCTGGCGTCTTGTACAACCCATGGGGCTTTTTGGCTCAGCTGAAGCAGAGGGGGAGGGGCACCAGCCCCTTCCACACAGAAGAGACCCTGAGGGCCTAAGGCTTTCTAATCTCAGCCTAAAGGTAGGGTCCCCAAATCAAAATAAATTTCCACATTTACAAATAATAGCAGTTAGGTGCTAATTTTCTCATTTATAGATTGAAGAAAATGAGGTCCAAAGAGGTTCAGAGGACAGCTATGTGGCACAGTGTACAAAACACTGGCCCTGCATTCAGGAGGACCTGAGTTCAAATACAGCCTCAGACACTTGACACTTACTAGCTGTCTGAACCTGGACAAGTCACTTAACCCTCATTGCCCTGCAGTAAAAAAAAAAAAAAAAAAAGGAAGTTTAGGGATTTGGCCAGGATTTCAGAGCTATAAAATGTCTGAATCTGAATTTGAACTCAGGTCTTTCTCATGCTAAGTCCAGCCTTCTGTCCACTGTGCCCCTTAGATGCCTCAGTTTCCTTATCTACCTTATCGCCTACCTTTCAGGTTGTTGTGAGGATCAAATTTGATAGCATACATAAACCACTTTGCAAACCTTAATGTGATATGCAAATGCTAGATTATTTGTTTTTTCTCTAAGACTATAAGTTGCACAGAAATTAATGACCTATTGGTAGAGAGAGTTTCCTCACCCTGGAGATCCTTATATTAAGGAACCATTGTACCAGAGATCTGGACCATATCCCTTTCCCTGTGACTAAGTTGCTTCAGAGTGCCTAAGGTAATCAGGAATAGTAGGATGTTCTAAATCCTTTAAATACAATGGGGCACAACACCAGTATGTCATATTTATATAAAGAATGACTTAGGAACATAGAAATAAGCCTGGAAAAGAACCTGGAGGTTATTTAGTAGTCCCCACACCTCATTTTATAGATGAAGAAACAGAAAATCTCAGAGCTGTGAAAGCCCCTGTCTGTAGTCACATAGGGAGTAAGCAGCTGGGCTGAGAATAGAAACTAGGCCTTCTGACTCTATCCCTAGTAATTTTTCTAGTCTTTAAACCACAATGTCTCCTTGGGTTATATTATAGCTACCCAAACCTTAGATCAGCTCACTTCTTCTCACTTCAGAAATAAGCATATTTGAAAATAAGGTGGAAGTAATTGTATTATTCTATTTTTTTCATGGTATGTTAAGTGAAAAGCTATAAAATATTCACAGCTGAAGTCCTGATCTTATTCTATTAAAAAAAAAAAGTTAAATTGGTAGAAGCTCAAGTAAATTGATATTCAATTCTTCTCAATTCTCCAGTAGAATTTAATTATTCTACCCATATGAAATCCAATGTAAATGACACTATGTATCTCCCTTTGGTGTATCTATGATATACATTATAGGAGTATGGCATTCTATATGCATATATATGAAACCAGAGAGAAACCATCAGAATACTAGGTTAAGTCTACAGCTTAAAATGCCAACTAGGAAATCAGTGAGTTGGAATTCTGTTTACACTTCTAATGCCAAGGTTAATTACTTATTATCATAAATGAGATATTCTACTTTGATAAAAGCTATTAGCTACTTTGAAAAATGTTTTATACTTTTAAAATTTAAATATAAAAATACTTTTTAAAATTTTTTTCTCAAACTTTAATTTCACAGTTAGGGCCCATGTTTATGACACATTTTTATTCTGAACCATAAAAACAAGTTTGGGGTTATATTTCAGTTAAGAAATGACATTAATATAGAAAATAATAATATGTTAACATATCTACAATCCCATCAGTATTACCTCTCTGTCTTGGTCTGGAAATCAAAGACTATTGAATGTTTTAGGGAGCTATGTGGGGATAGTGGTGGCGGTAGGAAGCCTTCCAATCTCAGATCTAGTAAAAGCAATGACATACTCAGGTGGAACCAGGAGTTTTCATCATAGATTTATGAATAGCTGTAATTATGCTCTCTGCTTATATGTAAGCAGTCCTGACAGCTTTTGACATCCACAACTTCCATTACAACTTGTGCTCAACATTGAAAATTATGGCACCTTTCAGTCCGCCTATAAATTATTTTCTGCCTTTGACCTCTTTGCATTTTAAAAAATGACCAAGGAGAAATGTGTGCTTTCCTTTCTCACTGTAGACAAATTACAAGGACATAAGGACATATAAAGTTATAGCATGATATAGTGGCTAAACGGTTGGCCTTGAGGATGGAAAGCCTTTAGTTCAGCCTTGGCTTCTGAATACAAGCTGTGTGTCCATGGGCAAGTCACTTAATATCTCAGTGTCCCAGAATACCCTGTAAGCAGCTAAAATTAGACTTGGGTGCCCCTCCCCCTCCACTTCAGTGGACAAGCTAAGAAGCCCCGTGGGCCTTAGAGCCTTCGGGGTGGCCAGCTTGGCTGGATGGCTGTGGAAAGCCCCAGCTCCCCCCACCTCTGCTGGCCCCAGGCACAGCCCCTGTAGAGGCTAGTGCTTGAGGCGGGGGAGAGGGGGCAAGGCTCCCTCGAGCACTGGGCATGGTATGCATGGCTTCTGCAAGCCCCAACCCCCGAAGCTGACTTTAGGTGCAGCCTGGAGGGGCCAACCAATTAGCTTGGACTGAGAAGAGAGACGTGGTGGTTCCAGGGTTATAGGCACAGGCAGAGGCAGGAGAGAAAGTTAAAAGAGAAAGTGGAGAAGTTGTTGGCAGAAATTCACAGGTCATATTTTTTGCTTTTCTAACTTTATCTCTAAGTTTGTTCCATATAAATAAACCCTGGTATTTACTTATATTGTAAGAGGCTTCCTAATCTTTTTTCTTGTAGACTGGGAGAGGCAGTGGGGGAAGGGGGATTTTTTAAACCCCCAGGCAGATTGACTCTTCCCATATTAAATTAAAAGCACTCAGATAGCCAGACATGAGTTCATAGATTAGAATCCAGTTAATATAATTTTTACATTGAATGACGACCACGGCAGGACTTACAGGCCAGTTATAATTTTTCATATAGCTTACAGTTATATGTTTTCAGATTAGTTATAGTTAAGTTAATATTTTCTTTACAACTTTAATACTATAAATAGCAGATAAGTTGCTAATATGTAGAGGTGACGAGGATTTCCGTATGAGGAATTCTTTATACTGATAAAATCACAGGTCTACCCAGCAAAGAAAGAGATAGGTAAAGAGAGATAGAATTATCCATTAATATCTATCTACATCTATATCTCTAAGAAGTTATAGGTTATCTTTTTTATTGTTGTTTAATCTTAAAAATATTTGATTATTTTCCAGTTACATGAAAAGATAGTTTTTATAAGATTGTTTTTATAAGATTTTGAGTTCCAAATTTTTCTCTCTCCCTCCCTTCCCTCGCCCTTCCCCAAGACAGAAAACAATCTGATATAGGTTATATATGTACAAACACATTAAACATATTTCTGCATTAGTCATGTTGTGAAAGAATTACATTGTTTTATATTATACTACATAATTATTTACTATGTTATTTTGATATGTTTTACTGATTATTTGGATTATTGGGTTCTAAAGTATCTTTGTATGCAACCTAGACTCTCAAGGCACAAAATCTCACATAGTAGGGCCTTAAAGGATGGGAAATTTCAGATAGAAGTCAACCAAAGCCAGAGCTTTATACCACCCATTTTCCAGGCTACTGATACCTCCATGATTGTGGGACCACCTGCTAGACTGTCTTAGGCCATGATAGTCATGTCTTGGGAGATAACTGGTCAGAGAGGCCCCTGGCCTATGGAGTATCAGAGTCAAAATTAAATATCAGATATTGTGCCCCCTAGCTATGAAGGTCCTGTTATGGTGGGTATGAAGAATGATGTCACATACAGTAGGTGGGACAGTGATGACACACTCATGAATGTGACATATGGTCCTTGGCAACTTTAAATCAACAGCAGAGTCTAGAGGGAGGCAAAAGAAGATCAGGGTCTTTCCCAGCTTCCCTGGGCCAAAAGAACACCCCTAACCTGGCTGAGTTTGTCACCTTTGGACAAAGTGAAGGCCACATGCATTCTTGATTCTGTCATGATGAACTTGATCAAACAGATATTCAACTGGGATGCACTATTCACGCTTTCCCACATTACACCAAATTCACAGAGGCACCTGAAGAAGGTCTATGCCAGTCTTTCCTTCTGTATGATTATGGCAGCTGCAGGGGCCTACCTCCACATATTTATCCAGTTCATTCAAACTGGCTTGCTCTTAGCCTTGGTTTCCTTAGGACTGATAATATGGCTAGTAAGAACACCCCACCATCATGAAACTGAAAAGAAGAGACTAGTTATTCTGGCTGGATTTGCCTTCCTTGTAGGAAGTGGTCTGGGTCCAGCCCTGGATTTATGTATTATCACCAATCCAAGCATTGTTCCCAGCTCCTTGCTTGGCACTGCAATGATCTTCAGCTGTTTTACCCTGAGTTCAGTCTATGCTCAGCATCACAGCTATCTCTTCCTAGGGGGCATCTTGATTTCTTCCATGAGCTTGATTATTGTCACCTCTTTGGGGAACCTCTTATTTGGATCTCATTTGCTCTTCCAGGTGAACCTGTATGTGGGACTGGCAATTATTTGTGGCTTTATCCTTTTTGATACTCAGCTCATAATAAAAAAATATGAGAATGGAGATAAGGATTATATCTGGCACTGCGTTGACCTCTTCCTGGATTTCGCCACCTTCTTCTGGAGATTTTTGATGATCCTGGCAATGAATGAAAAGAACAAGATGAAATAAAAGGAACAAACCCATCATCCAGCCTTTCTGTCTTTTGGCTCCCATCCCTCAACTCCTCATTTTCTCCGTGTACACATTACAGGGGGCATATTCCATGTTAATGAAAAACATCAGAGAATTTGCACTTTGTATATTTATCTAAGGTGGTTGTTTCAATCAAAAAAAAAAAGTGATTAACACCTTCCACTTTGTAGTTTCCCTCTATGTTCCCTGGGATTCTATATTGGCCCCTGTCCTTCTCCATATATGCCCTTCTCTTTTCCCCTTCTTAGGCCACTAGCCCCTGGTGATGATGAGGAAATTGCAACGAAAAGCAAAAGGAATGGATTCTGGGAATGGAGTCTTCTTGGCTGTGTTTTCCAGGTGGATTTAAAGTTTGCTTAATTTTGTTTTTCTTTCTAAAGCCTTTCTCTTATCCTTTAGCTTTATTTGCATAGGCCTGGTTCCTGTGGGGGTAGATATGGAGCTATATGGAAGTCAGTTGGTCAGAAGCATTATAACGAAGACTACTTATAGTATATATAGTATATATATATAGGCAGTTTGGTGGCAGGGGCAGTGGATGGTATTACATTTAGGATTAGGTAGACCCAAGTTTGAATCCTGTCTCAAACCCTTACTACCAATACAACCTTGAGTAGATCACTTAGCCTCACTCAATGTCAATTTCTTTATCTGGAAAATGAGGATAACAGTAGCATTTAGAGTGTTGCTATGAGGTTCAAATGAGAGAGCATACGGAAAACACTTTATATACCTTAAAGTGCTTTAGAAATACTAGTGATGATTGATGATGATGATGGTGATTCCTGATACCAGTACAAGAGGGGGAAGAATGAATAACCTTAGGACACATAGAAAGTACTTACTAAATCCTTGTTGACTTGCTTATTGAGTGGCAGCAGCAGTATGCATGTACAAGATGTAGTCCTACCACCTGTGGATGCAGTCATATCTGGAGAGGTGGTACCCAGTGTCCTCAGAGAGTATGGTTTGCCTGAACCTCCTCAGGTTAGGGACAGAGAAGTGTGCAACATGGTAATAAGACATTTTGGCAGGCCAGGGGTGGAGCGGTTGGGCAGCTTGGCAATGAAGGGTGGTATGAAACTAAAAGGTGAAGGTATAAAGATGGTGGTTGCTACAGAGAGAAAATGGGTATATTCTCTATACATTCCCCAGAAATGGACAACATTGGCCTAATGCTATTCAGGAATCTCTGGCTAGTTGCCTCGATGATGAGTGAAAAGTGCCAAAAGTTCCATGTATATAGCTCCTGTGTTACCTAGCCCCATCTTACTTTAATCAACTCCCAAAAGTACCTGCCAACAATTCAGAGTCAGAGAACCAGATTTAAATTCCATTTTGGATGCTTTCTAGTCATGAAATCTTGGGTAATCACTTTACCTATTAAGACTCAGTTTCCTCAAGTCTAAAATGGGGGTTTATTACTAAGATGGTCTCTTAAATTCCTTTCAATGTTAAACTTATTATTGTAATCCTTATAAGTTTTTCCTGTAGGTTGATATTATTAGTTTACTGCCAGTCTTGCAGACACACCATCTTATCTCATCCTCAAAAGAGAAACAAAAAACAAAAACAAACAAAAAAATTGTTGGTATGTGCCCCATGTATGCCACAAGAATTCTAACTCTGCTCTTAGACAAATCATTCCCATTACTCCTCATCCAACCATGTGTCAAGGAACTGTCTTGCTTTAGATAGAATAGTAGACGTACAGCTAAATACTCCTCGAGGGTTAGCCCTTTGATTGTGGAGGACTTTCAATATATAGATTCATGGGATAAACCTAATTCTTATAATATGTAGATTAAATAGGATAATGTATACTAAACTTTTCTGCTCTTTTTCTGTTGGGTCTGGTTATTTTGTACTATGACTTAGCTTTCCTTGTTCAATAGGTGATCACTGAGATGTGGGTATTATTGGAGGTATACAAAATATCTTGAAGAAAGAATATGATAATATGGTAATCAGAAATGGTGACCTCTGTAGAGTACTGCTTGTGTTGTTAATATGTCAGGCTAACCTTGGATTATCTCTTTGGGGGTAGAGAGGAGCAAAATTATTTCTGCTTAGGAGAGGGGGACTCGATGGGGATGGGACCCTTGGCATTTGTCAGCCAGGCCTGGGCAAGGAATGTAGGCTATGTCAGGGCAGTCACATGTAGTATCATTATGGGAATCTAGTGGGACCCCAAGAAACTTAAAAATTCTAACCCTCCTGGTTTTTAGCACCAGAAATGTTGGATGGGGTAGTGGTAGAACTTCCAACCTGGTTAAAGGGGCTAGCTCACCCAAAGAATTGGAGGCTTACCATGAATCTTGTACAGTAAAAAGATTTATTAGGAAAGAGGGTTTATGGCTGGGAGAGCATCGCCAGCCTAGCAAACAAAGGTTGGGTGAACTTTGGACCTGGATCTGTGGGATAGCTCATGAAAAGAATTGGAAGGTCATCATGAATCTTGTAAAATAAAAAGAGGTTTAATAGGAGAGAAATATTTGGCCAGGGGACAGACTCACTGTGGAGAGCTGTCCCACAGGAGTAAGAGAAGGCCTGGTCTTTTGTATCTTTACAAAACAAAGAAAGGGGAGGGAATTAAAAGCACTAGGAGGGAAATGCAAACAACAGGGAGGGGATTTTGGAATAATAGGGCAACATTAAGATATGCAGCACCCATCCATATCTTGTATATCATCTTGAAGACCTTGATATTGCTTATCAGCATACCAGAATAATGTTCTCCCACACTTCAAAGTGGGTTGGAATCTTTAGTATAGAAAAGTTGGTCTTTGGACTGTCAGTGTGTTTGTTGAGTCTATTCCTCCTTGTCCGGGAGTCATCTCAAAGATAATTATCCTGGACCAGCTTCTGGTCTTGATTATGTTTTGGGGCTTCTTTTTCTTCTACCTTAAGACTTTCTTTTCCATGACAGCACTGAGAAGCCCCTATATTAGTCAGATTCCAGGTGAAGCCTTAGTTAATGCTACAAGATGTTAATGTTCTCCCCCACCAGCAAAAGTCTTTTAGTATAAAAAATGCTTTAATTTGCTCAAAAAGCCCTTTAATCTTTTTTAAAGGAGCCAAAATACCTAATATGAGCTAAAGCTATAAAGTCACATTTTTTAAATAATTTGCAAAAATGTTGATGCAAAAATGTATAGCAACATGGGGGCTTTTGCATAAACTAGTTATTACAATGAGTCCAATCTGGGCAAAATGAACAGACTCCCCTCTCTGTGGGAAAATTTTGACTCCTCTCAGTTGATTAGAACTGTCTGGGAATACACCTACAGGGGATTTAGTGTCTGGGAAGTAGATTCAGATTCATCTGGGAGAATAGAAGCAGATACTCAAATGTCCACAAATGGGGGTTAATTAAAATAGAGAAGGACTTCTCAGGGAAGTTCCCAGGAGTAAAATCAATGTGGAGGGGGGGGATGTTGCATTTTATTGATTAGCCAGTTCTTGCATGTAGATTGTAACCCTAGAGCTAGGAGAGCCAATGGCTATTAGGGATGGGAAGAGATAACACAAGTCTGCCAGCCTGCATCCTGGTTCACTCCGCTAGGGGGTGGCCCATTCTCAGGGGAATGTCAATAAATGAGCTTTTGACACATCACCAACACTGAGTTCTAGAAGTTATTGGAGTGCTTTCTCTCACACCTCTCATATACATTTTATTTATCTGCTAGAACAAAATTCCAAAGATCAAACACAATTTTCTAATCCCCAAACTTCAACTACTTACCAGTGTTACATAGTAATTCATTTGTTCCTATCACCCCTGAAGTCTTGGTCCTCTTCAAGAAGGAAGGACAAACAAACAATAACAACCTATTGTAATTCACTGCACTCTAAAATACTCCTGATTTCTTGCAGCAATTTGTTCTAAGTGCTCTGTCTGTCCCTCCCCTCTCTTTGTCTTCCCTTCCCTCTACCCTCCCTTCCTTCCTTCTTCTCCCCTCTCCTCCTTCTCCCCTCCCCCTCTTCCAGCTCCTTCACCAGCAAAAGCCAGAGTTTAAATCCTGGTTCTGAAACTTTCTGTGGAAACTGGAAAAAGCTTGGTACACTGAAGGACTGCATTGAGAATCCTAATTCTGCCCCTGGGCAAATAACTTTATTTCTCCTTCTTTTGCAAAAATGTGGGGATTGGACATAATAACTTCCAATCCTTTTACCTCTTAATCTATGGATTTTGTTCTGTGACTCTGCTTAAAATCTCTGAGTCTCAGTTTCCTGATGTGGGAAACAAATTGTGAGAAACCCCATTTAAAAATTTCTGGGACTCAGTGTTGGAGAAGTATCAAAGGCCTTTATTTATACATTCTCGAGTGAATGGGCTTGCTCCCTAATGGAAATGGCAGCAAGCATGGGACTAGAGACTCTTTTATCTCTTAACAGGCTGGCTCCACCCTTCTTCCTCAGTTATAATCTTTTCACCAAGACACTGGTGCCAAATGGTAGTCAATTGGAATGCAGTATAGTCAAAGGGGCAGCCCTCTAAACTCCTCCCCCACGTGACCAGCCCTGGGTTTCTCTCATCATGTGATCCTGATTGCTGGAGAGGGGGAGGAAAGGAGCCATTAGTAAGCACCCTTCTCCCAGTTGAAATTCACCTCCCAGACATTCCCCAGGCAACTTCAATCAGCTTTTTTTTTTTTTGGGGGGGGGGGGGAACAGGGGGCATATTTTCCCACACCTGATATGTAAAATGGAGATAATAAATTTTTGCTACCTACCTCTAGCATTCATGTAAGGGAAATGATCTGCCATTTGGAAAACAGAATTGTAAGTTTCTGTCATTGAAGACATAAGAGGACAAATGAGTCATAAATTATTTGGGTGAAGCAAATGAAGCTTTTCAGTTGGCCAAACCTTCCCCATCAACCCCCTCTCACTTAAAAATTTAACTGATGTTGTCCAAGAACCTCTAAATGTAATGTAAAATATACCTTGCCTCTTTATCCTGGGCAGAATTTTGACTTTCTGATTGTTTGAAAGCAAAACCTCAGTGCCTATGTTCATTTTCCTAGATAAATTGTACAGGGATTGAATACCTTATTTGGGTAGCAGAATAAAATAATTAAGGAGAAATTTAAAAAGCAAAGCAAGAAACTAACTAGTATGAACCTTAGTTATGCTTCACAGAACATCTTCATGGTTGAACGAGATCTTTGCAAACCATACATATATCTTTTTATTCCCCCCCCCCCCCCAAGGGTCAGGACCTTACTGGTTCTTTATAGCTTGGTTTGAGCCCAGGTTCTGAGTCCTTTCTGACTCCCTCTTATTGAAACTACATTAAAGTTTCTCAGTGTTTTAGATTCATTTTACTGGGAAAACCTTGCATCCAAAAAATATTTCTATAGTTTGTTGGAGCCCAAAGCCTTTTGATGCCATGAAGATATTCTGACATCTATCCATTTTACAATGGAGAACTTGATTTCAAATCCTCCTCCCAATATCTGTGTGGCACTGGGCAATCACATCATGTCTCTGCGCCTCAGTTTCCTCAACTATAATGTCAACGGGGGAAATTGGTGGTTGTGGGGGTCCTTAGCTATGTCTCCTTAAAGAATTATGCCCACTTGCACACATAGCTAATTAGAATAAAATATTTTATTAAGGTGCTAGAGAAAGTTGACCAAGAGAGAAGTCAAATTTCTCTGGAGGGGAGATAGTTTCAGAGACTTGGTTCTCTGAGATACCTATCTCCTCAAACAGGAGAAAGGCCATAGCTTTTATAGATGGTAGATGCTGTGATCACCTGAGCCCTTATTGGGGGTGGGCTGGGAGAGGTCCGGTGAGGGGTACCTGCTCCAATCTCTGGAGCCATCCCTGTCTCCCTGGCACCACTCAGGCAGCAGCCACACCTAATGGGCTTATCTCACTTGCTTCTCAAGGTGAGTCTGTCCTTGAGTTTAGCTGGGCATTTTAAACTTGAATAGTACCAAATTCCTGACCCCATAATATATAAAATGTAGATGATCTCTCATATATATATATATATACATATATATATGTGTGTGTGTGTGTATGCACACATATACATATATAAAATATATGTGTATATATATACACAAAATATATAAATATCCATATATCCACATATGTATACATATACTATCAACCTAAAAATTATTAAAACAATCAATATAACAAATTTAAAGTCTTTAATCACAGCAGAGGAATTATAACTTGTGATACCACCATAGCAAGCTCTAGGAGTATATAAAGAGTGGGGCTGAAAACAGTTTATATAGGGTACAAACAACAACAATAAAACAGAGCTACCTTTGGGGTTGATTACCTTATGTTTTACTTGTTAAGTTCTTTTACATAAGAAACTGAGAGTAATGAGATTATCTTTGGGAGATGTACAAAGTAATCAGAGGCTTAAATTGGTAAAGTATGGTCAGCTCCAGACATTCATTGGTCTGGGAAAGGAAATTAAAGTGAATCAATTCTCACATAATTATGTTTGTCAGTACACAAATATATACACACATACACATAAACCTGCGCATGGTAAAGGGCTAACTTTGTTTTTACCACCATTCTTTGTAACAATTTGGGACTATGTTAGCCCTCTTAGCCAAGCCTGTGTTGTTCATTTGTATCCCATTCTTTGTGGCCCCATTTGGGGGTTTCTTGGCAAAGATACTAGAGTGGTTTTCCCTTTCCTTCTCCAGATTATTTTACAGATGAGGAAACTGAGGCAAACTGGGTTGCCCAGGGTCACAAAACTAGTAAGTAGCTGAGGTCAGATTTGAACTCAGGAGGATGAGTGTTCCTGACTCCAGGCTCTATCCACTGAGCCACCTAGCTACCTCAAGGCTCTGTATTGGCTATGATACAGAGATCATTATAATGCTATTGCCAGAGGTGAACATTATAAAATTGACATTCGTAATCCATCAGTAAGTCCTTGGAAAGTCCATCAAGGGTAATTATTTTTCCTTACACCTAAGCAATCACTAACTCTCCCATGGAGACCAAATGCTTCTGACCTTCCCTTAGCTTTCCTTCAGACAAAAAAGGAGGTTCTTAACCTTTTGTTTGTTTCGGAGCCCACTTTGCTAGTTTTATGAGGCCTACCTCTAAAAAATAATTTTAAATGCATAAAATAAAATATACATGATTCAAGAAAATTGGCTATGTTGAAAACAATTATCAGGATATTTTTTAAAAACACATACACAAGTTATTAGACCCTAGATTAATACTTCCAGAGGGCCTAAGGGCCCTTCAATCCCTCTCCAGGACACGGTCTAACTTGATTACCTTTTCCAAATGTATTCCTCCCTTCGAACCTTTCTAACCTTCTTCCACATTCCAGTCTAGGAGAGTATTTTTAAAACATTGTTCCTGTTCTTTTTTATTAAGGATATTCATGGTATGGTCACACACACACACACACACACACACACACACACACACACACAGGCTTATACTTTTTACATGATAAGGAAAACTCCACCTTTTTTTGAAAGTAAAGATTATCCCTATGGTTCCCTTTTCTTTTCCAACCTAGTACTTAAAATCTCCCTCTTGAGAGAACTGCTCAAGGGTAGGTGTGTAACATCTGCAAAATGAGTATCATAAGAGCACCTACCTCCAAGTGTTCTTGTGAGGATAAAATGAGATAATATTTGCAAAGTTCTTTGCAAACCTTAAAGCTCAATATAAATGCTAGATATTTTATTATCATTGTTACAGCCTTATACTTGTTACTTCTAGTGGAAGCAACTGTGCAAATTAAAGGAGGTTTCACAGACGTAAAAAGAAGTTTTGCTTCAGCATTCATATGTCCCAGCTCCACATTTGGCCATAGTAATCAAGTTTTCTTTATCCTCTCTACATATGCAATGGATTCCGGCCCCATGTGAAATTACTTTTCAGTAAACTATTTTAGAAGACCATTTTGATAAGCCACTGTTTTCTCTTTGGTACCTTCCAAACAAGGGATAATTTGCTATAAAATAATTTTTTGTTCTTTTTTTGTTTTTCAGTTGTCTGTGCTCTACTCTAAGTTACTGAAAGATACAGTCCTGTCTAGAAAACAACAGTTTTGAAGTTACAGGTATAATGGTAATATGTATATAGGGGCAACTATAGAGGCATATATGTCATATTGGGCAGCTACATAGCACAGTGGGTTGAGTCCTGGGCTTGCAATCAGAGTTCAAATCCAGCCTCAGACACTTATTGGCTGTGTGACTCTGGGCAAGTCACTTAACATGGTTTGCCTCAGTTTCCTCATCTGTAAAATGAGAAGGATAATGGAAAACTATTCTAGTATCTTTGCCAAGAAAACCCCAAATGGGTTCATGAAGAGTCAGGTACAACTGAAAAATGACCCAATAACAAAATTAGAAACAAATTACTTTTGCCTTAGTAATCTTATTTGATCCTCACAATAACGTTGGGCTTATGCATTTTTTTTTTCCATTTTACAGAGGAAGTGATGAAGCTTAGAAATGAGATAATAGATTTAGAGCCAACAGGGAGCTTTAGAAGTCATTTAGTTCAATCTTCTCCCCTTATTGATAAGGAAACTGAAACCCAAGGCTAAATGGTTTGTCCAAAGTCACGTTGTTCAGTAGCTGTTAGAATTCAAACCCAGATCTTCTCAATTCCCATATCATACTAGTAACAGACCATGTGCCAAAAATCTGACATTTTATGAATGCATTGAGATGAATGTTTCTGTAACCAAAACCATCTTTCCACTATGCTGAAATTCCCAATAATGCATTGTTATAGAAAACATCTGACTTCTTACACTCAATTCACTGCCTTCCCCCCCTTTCAGTAATCTGTATGGTCCCCAGATCAGATCTGCATGAATTTCATTTGCAAAACAATTGAAGTAATGGGGGATTTCTTTGCCTTTCTGTGAAGAGTGACTGTCTCTATTCATCCTCTCAGACAGATTTAAAAACAAAACAATGAAAAACCTTGGAAACTTAGAATGTCACTGCATCAATTGCAGAAATTACAATGAAATAAATACTAAACTCAGGATCTGCCTTGCTCCATTTACATTTAGCAGAGATAACATTCAAATCTTAAAAACAAATAATATAAAGAGTAATACAGGTTACGATAGAGATAGTGTGATTTACAATCCTGGCTGCATAAAACTGGAAAGGTCAGCACTGTGGAAGATGGTCTGTTTTCAGAGAATAGGATAGATTCAAGAAAAAAAAGTTCCATTTTAAAAACACTAAACAAAGAGGATAAGAATTCTGAGATTGAAGAAGCAGGAGCTAGCAGGAACAGACCTAGAAACTCATTCCTCTTCAGGTTCTAAACCAGTAGTACCCCTTAGGAAAATTTCATGAACCACTGCCCCCCACGCCCCACCCAAAAAATCAAATCAAAACCAAACCAAACAAACAAACAAAAAAAACCAAATGTAGGTCCTGAAGTTTACTGGTGAAATGGAAGTATCCAGTGTGGGGAGAATGGGGTAGGGGTTAGGGGTAGGGGAAGGGGTTTGGGGTCCTTAGGAATTCCTCTTTAAAGAATTACACCCTCTTGTACACAAAAGCAGTTAGAATAAGATAGTAGTTTATTTCAGGGCTAGGGAAGGGAAGGGAAACCAAGAGAAATCCTTGAACTTCTCCTGGGGAGAGAGGCATGTGGCTCTGAGATACCAATCTCCTCAAGCAGGAGACTGGCAGGTCTCCTTATAGAGTCCTTATAGAGGACTGACGGGTGGGGTGGGGTGACCATCTGACTATGGAAAGTTCCCTTAGTTAGGGAGGACCATGCCCCACTGGTGGTGGCTGGGGGAATTGGGTGAGGGGTGGCTGCAGATCAGTCAAGCCATCTCCTCAGAACACAAAGGAAGCAGCCACACCTACATTTATCTCCCCTGGAGTAAAGAAGACTAGAATAAAGGGTGGGCGTCATGGAGCTAGCTCAGTCTGAACTAGTTCCACTTATCTCTCTAGGACTTTCTGTCCTCTGGTTTAGTTTTTCAAGGAGAAGGTTCTTTGATATGAAAACTCAGAGTGAGTTCTAGGCCCATAACATATACGTTTAACAATGGGCTCACTGAAAAAAAAATTCATTAGACATTTAAATTTAATCTGCATTATTAACATTTTTGCCATCACTGTCTTAAGTCTAGACAATTAATAAAAACTAAATTAAACCCTGATTTATAGCATTTGCTGATTTCTGAGGTGTAAAAGTTCCCACTGAAAACTTAACAATTGTTTCTCGTGAGTTAGTGAGTTCTACTTTGCTCCAGCCAGCAGTATCCCTTACTCCCAGAATCCTCAGACCTGTCCTAATTCTCTTGAGTTCCTTTTATACCCAAAAGAGTTCCATCTGAGCCATGAGACCAAGTGGGTACCTCTTTCATGTAGCCAAGAAGCTTCACTCAACAAGGTAATTTACTGGAATGTACCCATGTCTCTTCTGGTGCAGTGAGCAGTTAGTCTCTTTTAGCATCTTTCCTGACCCCAAACATTTCTCCCATGAATTTACCAGTTTAAAAAAAAAAATCTTTTTTTTTTTTGGTTGTTGTTTGTTATTTTGTAAGGAAATGGGGCTTAAGTAACTTGCCCAGGGTCACATAGCTAGTAAGTGTCAAGTGTCTGAGGCTGGATTTGAACTCAGATCTTCCTTACTCCAGAGCAGATGATCTATCCACTGTGCCACCTAGCTGCCCCACCTGTTTTCATTCTAATTCAGCAAATCCATTACCATGCAGGAAAATTACCTAATTGTTGGCCAATTCTGATGACCTTCCACACCTGACCCTGATGAGTGCCTAACATTATCATGCTGCCTGATCTGTATTGACATGTTTTATTAACCAAAATGACTCTCATCTGACTGATACTAACTGATCCTGCTATCTTTTGGGCCATTTCCATGATGCTTAATAATATATTTGTCCCCTCAACACCAGTCATGTCTCTCCTTCCTTCTCTCAGGACAAAGTGCCTACAAAGGAAAGAGCAATAAGGAAAAGAAAGAGAAATCCAACACTGCTCTCAAATGCCATATCCATTTTTTTTTACCCTTGAATTCAAGCTATCATAAGATTTTTTTCTTAATTCTGGGAATGCATATTGTTTTGGGAAGCTTTCCCATTCTCTGCAAAGTTCATAACCTAGTTCAATTAAATTCAAATCCATAAATATTTATCTGACTGGCTATGTACAACGAACTGGTATGAAAAAAAAAGTATTCCCTCCTTTCAAGAATCTTACAAACTATTTAGGGATATAACATATATCTAGTAGCATATAGGTTCATAAATGTAGAGTTAGAAGAGATTTCAGAGGTCATCTAGACCAGTATCCTCATTTTGTAGTTGAGGAAACCAGGGTCCAGGAATGTCAACAGATGTGCTTAAAGTCTCATGTGTCAGAGGCAGTATTTGAACCCCATTCCTCTTACTCCAGAGGTAGTGTTCTTTCTATATGTAATCAGATCTTTAAACACAACTATAGAAAATAATTGAATGCTGAATCAAATGAGTGGGTTAGGAATGACTCCAAGATCTCTGGAAACTCACTCTGAGTTTCCAAATATAAACACTTAGGAGAAGTGGAATCTGAAACAACCCTGCAATTCAGCACCTGTATGAATCCATTGAGATTGATTTCTTGGTCCTCTATGGTTGGTCAACACTATAGAAGGGACTAATCCATGATTAGGTTGGGCATCCTTTACTGTTCAGTTGGATACAATTCACTAAACACCTATTAAGCACTTTTTATGTTAAGGCACCTGTTCTAAATGCTAAGATTACAAAGGCAAAAAGTTCCTCAGTGGGGCTTATTCTCTTCTGAAGGAAAACAGTAGGTATTAAAGTATGTAAATACAAAGTACAGATGCAGTAATTGAAAGAGATTAAAAGGACAAAACAGATGGATGATGTAAAAAAAGGGAAAAACTTCATGTAGTAGTTAGAGCTAGAACTATGCTTTATTCAGGGACTTGAGGTGGAGGTGAGGGGCAAGTGCATGGGCATCAGCCTATTGAAGTCATAGAGGCTATCTGTGAAATGAAATGTTTCATACATTTATTTTTTTGGGGGGTGGGGCAATGAGGGTTAAGTGACTTGCCCAAGGTCACACAGCTAGTAAGTGCCAAGTATCTGAGGCCAGATTTGAACTCAGGTCCTCCTGAATCCAGGGGTGGTATTTTATAAACTGTGCCACCTAGCTGGCCTGTGATATGTTTCATGTATAGGAAATAGAAACCAGACCTGTTTCACTGCAAGAAAGGGAAAAAAAAAAACCTAATTGGAAGAAAGAGACAATAACTAGGGGGAATGAGGAAGAAAAAACAAAACAAAACAAAACTTTAGCATATAGCACCCTACTAGTTAGACCTGTTGTTAAGTAGTGTCAGACTCTTCATGACTCCATTTTGTGGTTTTCTTGGAAAAGTTATTGGAGCAATTGGTTATTTTCTTTGCCAGCTCTTTTTTACAGATGAGGAACTGAGAGAAATAGGGTAAAGTGACTTGCCCAGGATCACAAAGCTAATAAATGTCTGAGGCCAGATTTGAACTCATGAAGATTAGTCTTCCTGATTCAAAGCTCTATCCCCTAGCTACCCTGGTTAGGTCTAGAAGGGAGCTAAGGATAGTGCAAAGTACAATGGGGAGAAAGAGTTTTCTGTGCATTGGGAAGGACTAAGAAAATCCAATGAAGAAGATAATGAAAGTTCAAGTTTGGGGAACAGGAACAGGAACTTGGCTAATTTGCATGGAATGGTGAATGTATGCAAAATAATATTAAATGAGACAGGAAAGGGAGGTTAGAGCCAGGTATTTAGTATTTAAATGTCAGGCTGAGAAGTTTTCTTTTTATCCTCTCCAGACCCCACCTTCTACCCCTCCCATGGCCAAGCCCATGGAAAGTCCAGAGATCTAATGCACATGCTCAGCTTTCTCTACCTGCATTTGTAGCTTCAGGCTCAGCCCTTCCCTGGCATGGCTGTGCTTCTGACTCAACCTTAAAAAGCCCTTTAAATTCCAGATATGTTCATTTTGTTCATAATTTTGCTAATCTGCTTTTGTCTTTAATTAGTAATCTTATAAAGCATTTGTATGGTGAAAAGACTGATAGACAATATAGAGGGGTTAAAGAAGAAAAAACTTAAGCTGAAAAAGAATGACAATCATCAACATAGTTCAAGACTCTGCTTCTTTTGCCACGGAAGGGTACATATTTTACAGAAATGTAGAAGTAAGCAGCAAGGTATTGATATGAGTATTGGGGATTTTAGATACCGGAATCAAAAGTGTTCTGAATTCACTCAGAGTAATAGTATCAGTTCAGAGGTTACATAGGATTTCTATGCTATTACATCTACATTTTGAAATTAATCGTATGGGTCTATTTTCATAGAGATTTTCATGCTTTTAAGATTGTGTTTTATACTTATTTTTTTTTAAAGAAGTATTTGTAAAAGCTTTTTATAGTCATGATATCAAGTTTATATTTTATACTACTCTTATTAATATTAGGTTCATATTCATTTAGATTTCCTTAGTTTAATTTCATTGTCTTTTATTGTTCCATGTGTATTTTCTTCTATTCATTCATCTATCTAATTTTGAAACATTGCAAGATGGTTTTGATTTCATAATGCAATGTTAATTCTGGGAGTATTGTGCTCCCATATACTGAGTTGTTTTTGTTATTTTTTTCTCTCAACTGATTATTTGATTAAACTCTTTAAAGCATTTCCCTGGCAAATTGGTTGCCATGGCAAGTGTAAATTGATTTTAGAGGTATTATTTTTGATAAGCATATTCCAAAAACAAGAGGGGAACATTTGTAAAAGTTTTCTTTTTTCAAAAAAAAAAAGTTTTCTTTGAGATTGTGTTGTGCTTTAACTTGTATTTAAATATGTCCTGATTTTTCACAAAAGTAATTGTATACTAAGTTAAAAAAAGGTATTATTTTAAATTGTTGCATAATTGCTTATTATATTCTGAGTAAAGATGTATTCACATTTTTTGCGATCATTTATTATCCTCAATTTTTAAATCCATATGAGACTTGGACTATGGGAACTTATCATTTAAGACATTAATTGCCTTTATTCTGAGTTATCAGGTGCCAGTTGGCCAAGATGCCATCCAGTCACAAGAGGAATACATACAAGAGCAGACATTGAACTGTCACATGAGGGGAGACATGAATGAAGTCAAGGTATGGCCGAGGGAATGGCTTTTGACAAATGTTGAGTCAGGATTCTCTTGGTTTAATAATTTATTTTATTTTTCCCCACAATATTGTACAGATGGCTGGAAGTATTCATCCCATCCATCTCATTCTACACCTGGCTTCTATGCCCCCTCCTATATGCCTGATGCCATGGACATCTCAATCCCATGCATATGATTAAGTCTGACTCAGTTTCCTCCAATATGTTCAGTGGCATGGACATATATTCCATCCACCTATTTTAAGCCTGGCATACTGTATGGGCAGTACATATTGCTCAAGTGTGGGAATGCTCATATCCCATCATTTCTCTGTTCTTTTATGGCAACCCCCATAATTATCTCAGTTGTCATGATAAATAACAGTGTTGAATTTGGCCTTGACACCTGTTACTAATTATATTAGATTTTTAAAATTTCTCATAATGGCATGAGGATAATTAGGCAGATGATGCAAAGAGTGATGAAACAAAGATAAAAATTATTTTAAAAAATTAATATCGCAGCAATTGTCTTCTCAATTAACCCTCCACAAAGGGACACTATAGTAGTATTAATTTTAAAGAATGTTTCAATTTTTGTTTTATTATATGTTTCATGTGTAACAACTAAGATTCTGAATTCCCTTAGGCATGTTTTTGAGAACTTTCATTGTTTAATTTGATTATTGACAAAGCTATTTTAAAGTTGTGTTAAGCTCAATTTTGTAGGAAATTTTCCTGGCTGATTACCAGCATCCACATATCAATCCCTGAAAAGACTTCCATTCCACAACTACACCTAGAGGATATCTGAAAAAAGACTTTCAGAGACTTTAAATGAACAGCTTTGTTGTTGTTGTTTTTTTTCTTTTTCTCTTTCTGTTATAATATACACCATCTGTAACATGTACTCTCTACAGAGGCCCTCCCTTTGCAAGACTAATGTCAAAGTGCTGGTTCATGAGGACAAAAAACCGCCCCTCTGGACAAAACTTTCCTCTTTCCTTTTCTATATTGTTATTAACATATTGTTAGTTAGCATAGGTTATTATATTCTGTTATTTTTGACTGTTTCATCAAGGAAATGCCTGTTTCTTGTGGAAAAAGGGGGGACTGTAATGATTGGAATGACGCCACCTACTGGAGACTTACTATGGGAAAGTTCTGCCATGAAGTGAAGGTCTTTGAGGGCAAGACCAGAAGTCTTTTCTTTGGCATCAGGAAGTGACATTTGCTTGTGGGAGGAAGGAGGGGGGGAGCCTGGTGCTCTGACTGGGGCTTTTTCCTGAGGATGCTGGTGGAGAAGGGAGCTAGAAATGTGCTCTCTCTTTAATAGATAGATGAATATAGGCCTTTCTCTCTCTGTTTACCAAATTCTTATTCTCCTTAATAAATGCTTAAAAGTCTAACTCTTGCTAAAGCTTATAATTTATTGGTGACCACTCATTAGATATTTTAGACAGTTTAGCTAGAATTTTAGCCTTATAAACCTTTCTACCTCCATAACATAATTTACATATGATTTCTTTTCTCTACTCACACAACTACCACATTAGCTCAACTTCTTATTACTTCTTACCTAGATTATTGTGACAATCCTCTAATTAGTCCACTACCTCATGTCTCTCTGAAAACCTCTTCTATCCTCCAAGCAACAGTCAAAGTGTTTTCCCTTAAGGGTGCAGTTAACCTTTTCACTCCCTACTCAATTAATATCAGAGGCTCCCTATTTTCTCTGGGATAAAAAAAAAAAGAAATTTCTTTGTTTAGCATTTAATGCCTTTAAAACTTGGATTCAATTTATCTTTTTAAAACAATGCATTCAGGGGAAGCTAGGTGGTACAGTGGGTAAAGCACTGGCCCTGGATTCAGGAGGATCTGAGTTCAAATCCAACCATAGATACTTAATACTTAATAGCTGTGTGACCCTGGGCAAGTCACTTGACCCTAATTGCCTTTCAAAAAAAATTTAAAAAGGGGCAGCTAGGTGGCACAGTGGATAGAGCACCGACCCTGGAGTCAGGAGTACCTGAGTTCAAATCCGGCCTCAGACACTAAACACTTATTAGCTGTGTGACCCTGAGAAAGTCATTTAACCCCAATTGCCTCACTAAAAAAAATTTAAAAATAAATTAAAAAATAAAAACCAGATAACAAAAGAATACTTTCCCTCTTTTTTTCTGAGACCTACTCAAACTCTGTGTAACAAGGAGCACTTTATCTCCTATCTCTGTGCATTTACATTAGCCAACCTCCAGGGGGTGCCTACAATGCACTCGCTCCTTCTTTTACTATATAGAATCCCTGAAGGTTAAACTCAAACACCATCTTTTAAAAGAAGCATTTTCTGATTCTCTCACATGCTGGTGTCCTTCCTTACCTTTCCATTTATAAATCATTTCTATGCTAAGTATGTTATCATAACACACACTATACTAAATACTTATACTAAATTATTTCTATATTAAATACTTTCTATTCAGTATATACTTATGAGAGACAGTATTGTGGGAATAATATCTTATTCACCTTACTCCCATTAAGGCTAGGCTAAACCATTATTTGAGATTTGGTTGACTCAGAGGACTATGGGTTCAGACTATTGTCATGGATTCTGTTACAGAACCTTGAGAAAGGGTTAGCAATAATCAAGTACTTATGGAAACACTGGAGAACATTTTGGAGGAATTAAGTTAATTTTAGGAAAGGTATTGTGTATAGGTACCTGTTATTCTCTATGTGGTTTTGGCTATATACAAGTTCCCACTATTCAACATACTGCAGCAAATGTTATCTATAATCCTCACCATTCTGTATGCTGCAGATAATATTCTAAACATTTCCTACTATTCTGCATGCTGAAGATTGTATTCTATAAAAGTTCCTATTATTCTACATAGTGCATGTTTTATTGTTCTGCATGCTTTATTTTTAAAGTGGTATGAAATAATTAAGTAGTCTTGACTGTATAAATATCTACCACGTAACCACATCTCCTTAGTGACCTGTTGCAGACTACCAACATGCATGTACACTGGTACCTCTTTGCCTACAAAATATTCTGTCTTCTTGTTTTGGGAGAGATTGGCTTATTCTTTTTACCCAATACTTTCTCATTATTTCCTCATTATAATGAGGACAAAAGCAGACATGAATTCTGGATGGGAGGGGGAAAATTTTTGGAGACATGGTTCTAGGAAATTTATCTGCTGAAGCACAATTCACAAGCACAGTCAAGGGAGCTTCAATAAGTTGAATCAAATGAAGGGATGCCCTCAGTACAATGCTTATCCCTGGTGAATATCTTCATCTGGATATACTAAGTAAATTTTTTGTTAAGTGTTGAATGACTAAAAAGTATTTTATTTTGTTCTAATATTGAGCCTAAACTACAGGGGAACTAGTCTGAATGTGGCCTAGGAAGAGAAGTCAGTGTGATGTAATGGCCTCAAAGCCAGAAGATCTGGGGTTCAAGTATGAACTCTGACACATGCCCACTATGTGGTACTTAGCAACTCATTTGATCTTTCAGTGGTATATCTCTTTAAGACTATGAAATGCATTGAAGTTGCTCAGCTGTAGTAGTGGTGGGAGTTTCCTCTCTCTGGAATTCCCTATACCAATGAAATGACAGTTCTAATCCTAATTTTTTTACATACTTATATATGTCCCCATAAGAGAGCAAGTTCTTTGAGAGTGGTTCTTGTTTATTCTTTCATTTATATCCAGAAGCACCTCACATAGTGCTTGGTCCATAGTAGTGATATGGGGAAAGCTGATGGGAGAAAGCACGTGGGTCCTTAGGATTCCTCTGTAAAGAATTACACTCTCGCACAAGACCTAATCAGGAATAAGAGAACAGGTTTATTGGGGTACAAGAGAAACCGGCCGGGAGGAAGGTTTTGCCAGAACAAAACGCTTCCCCCAACTGACTTGTGGGGTGCCATTTTATAGGGTTTAGATGGGGGCTGGATAAGAGTCTCTTATTGGGTGAGGGGCTGGTGGTCTTCCCGCGTTGCGCTGTTGTAGGAAGAATCCCTCGTGAGAGATCTGGTTGTGGGTGTCAACTTTGTCCTTATGGGTCTAAGCAGTCTGCTGATGGGCGGTTCCAGGTGGTCTTCTCCTGGATTACCTCATCCAGATGCTTAGGAGGACTGGAATGTGGGGTGATGGTCCTGGAGCATGCTCAGTTCAATCTGTGCCGCTTATCTCCGTTAGGTGAGTGTGTGTGTCCTTGATTGTGTTCAAGGAGAGGCCTACTTGATTTCAAGGGAAAACCCCTGAGGTTTCAAGGAAAAGGTTCCTTGAACCCCCCAGAGAATTGTTGGGGTGACCGGGGCCCATAATCCTCCCATGACAGTAGTTATTTAATAACTACCATTTGATTGATTATTTGGCAGTCCACTCTCAAATGCCCATAGAAGCCATGATGGGAAATGAAATGTGATGGCCCAAATGGCCTTGCATTATCAGATCAGTGGGGTTGTTATTACTATTGTTATGGGGGAAATGGGGGATGGGTTGGGTGTTAGGGGTTGGGGTTCTTAGGAATTCCTCTTTAAAGAATTATACCCTCTTGCACACAAAAGCAGTTAGAATAAGATGGTAGTTTATTTAGGGGCAAGGGAAGGGAAGGGAAGGGAAGGGAAACCAAAAGAAATCCTTGGACTTCTCATGGCGAGATAGGGATGGAACAAAGCACATGGCTCTGAGGTACCAATCTCCTCGAGCAGGATACTGGCAGGTACTTTTATAGAGGACTGATGTGGGGAGGGGTGACCATTTGACTGTGGAAAGTTCCTTTAGTGAGGGAGGACCATCCCCCACTGGTGGTGGCTAGAGGAGTTGGGTGAGGGGTGGCTGCCGAACTCTCAAGCCATCTCCTCAGAACACAAAGGCTGCAGCTACATCCAAAGTTATCTCCCCAGGGGTAAGGGAGATCAGAATGAAGGGTGGAGGTCCTGAAGCTAGCTCAGTTGGATCTGGTTCTGCTTATCTCTCTAGGCATATCTATCCTCTGGTTTAGTTTCTCAAGGAAAAGATTCCTCAATGTGCCCCAGAGAACTTCTGGGGTGCTCTGCATCCTCAACACTATTTTGCTCATAGGTTTCCATTACCAGATATCTCTGAGGACCTTATGTTCATTCATTCATTCATTCATTCATTCATTCATTCATTCATTCATTCATTCATTCATTCATTGTGATTCCCTTCAACCAAAAGAGTATCAGCATGTGAATACCACAGTTGATTGAATCAAAACAATGGCATTTAGTCAGATTTCACACTGAAATTCTTTGTTGGACTAGGGAGAACATCCTTAACATTTTACTGGGCAGTTCTTAGACTCAAGTGCTAGAATAGGTTTCTTGCTTCTGACCTATATAAAGACTGTCCAGATATACAGTATATTGACTCAAGCATCTAAAGAGTATATTCATAATTCTAAATGTTTCCCTGTCTCCACAAACTAATTACAAATACTAATGTCTAGCCATTGATAGGGGGAGAGATAGGGTAGGAGAAGGGAGGACTTGATAGGCTATTCTTCGTTTCTGTATTAAGTTTTTTTTATTCTGAACTTAGCCAACACAAAATAGAATGGGCACTTATATATAAAAGTAGAGCAGACAAAGAGTACATAGACCTACAAGCAAACCTCTTTATATAGATTACTTTTTAAAAGTATATGATAATAAACTACAGCTTTTAAAGAAAGATGTCTTTTTAATTGTCCTTCTTTCTGACCTTAGTTCTGTTCTTTTCCCTTCATTTAAAAAAAAAACAAGGCCTTAATGATCCTTTTCCCCAGGGGGCAGCTAGATGGCACAGTGGATAAAGCACTGGCCCTCTATTCAGGAGGACCTGAGTTCAAATCTGGCCTCAGACACTAGACACTTATTAGCTGTGTGCCCTTGGGCAAGTCACTTAACACTTATTGTGCCCCCCCCAAAAAAAGATACTTTCCCCTCCTATTTCTTTGATCTTTCTTTTTCTCTCTTAAATGAAATTAAATTTAAATAAATGATATTTGTATAACAACATCATAAGTGGGAGATACATTCCTAGACAACTAATGTTTGAAATATAAAGAGAAAACAGGTCTTTCTAAGATCTAAGCCCTTTAAAGACTGAGATCAAATGAGTTGAGGGACATAAGGCACTCTGCAAACCTTAAAGCACTGTATAAATGCTAATATTCTTATTCTTATTCTTATCCAGTCGTCAGGAGTCCATTCTGGTGACAACTTCATTGCTTAAGCCTTCTACTGCACTCCTGCTGGGCTCAAGCAATGTTTCTAGAAAATAGAAAGGTGTGCTGGTAAATATTTAACAATGGGGCTGGTAGGGGGATGGGAACTATGTATACACACTTCTATTTACCTTTTTAAAACTTACTTATATCTAGATAATCAGTGAAACAATACATACCACCCTATTTTGTAGCGATGACTGATTCCTAAGGTGTAATGCTCACACTGGAAATTCAGTAATGAGCTCTCTAGAGCTGGCATGAGTGGGCTCTAGTACCTCTTCCTAAAAATTTCTGGATTTGGAGCTGGAGGACAAAGAGCTTATTTCCAACTTTGCTAATGGAGAAAGCAATTTCCTCTTTGTGCCTCTGATTTTTTCCCCCCCTTTAAAGGAAAAGGACTGGGCCATTAGTCCTCTCTCCAAATAAATTTCTTTTTATTTTATAAGATTCATGGTGAGCCTCCAATTCTTTGGGTGCCCCTGATCAAGGTCACAAGTTCCCCAAACAGATGCATTGTCCAAAAGAACATAACTTTTGTTCACTTATATTTTGTAACATATCAAGATTTGGATGCTAGATTTTCTTTTCTCTTTTTAAGTTTTCTGTTTACTTTTTGTCCAGTGCAGTTTTCATTCATTTATAATTTCTTGAATTATAGCTCTGGAAAAAACCAAACAAACAAACAGGCTTTTAAAAGCCTATTGTAATTCAAATGGAGCTACTTGAGTATACCTTTAAACACAAATCACTTTGATTTTTCATTGACTGACTGATAATAAGCCCCAGCACAAACCTTTGTTAGTCATACTTTGGGTTTAGATGGCTTGAGGTGAGTGCAAATAACAATTGTTTTTGTTCTGCCAGAAACTGGGGGTGGAGGGGTAGGGGGTGGGGGTGGCTTCTCCTCCCAGATTGATATTCTTGTATGACAAATTAGGCCATCTTTTGTCTCTATTCTCATCTAGCCCTTAGTTATTGAATGGGCACTGTCTGAGACAAACTGAGACTTGGAAAAGATTTCAATTTTAAAAGGCCAGGGAAACCCACTATATCCTGGGTCATTGCTAGTCGTCTTGACTCTTGTCTTTCCACTGAACTCCTATGCCTGGAGGAGAGAGTGAGGCTGATGATTTTGTACAGCTCTGCCCCATTTAAATACAATTCACTCACAAGTCAATACATTACCCCTGAGATATCATTGGTCCTCTTCAAGAATAAACAACAATAACAACATGTTTGTCTAGGATGGGGGAGGGGTAGATGTAAGACATAGTGTAATCCACCTGGAAGCTAGGTTAAATGATGATTCTTGCTAACTAGGTACCAAATTTGATTGTTTCTACTTACTCAGGAAATATAAATGATTTCATTGCCCTCTAAATTTTTCCACTTCAAAGAGAATAGTCACCCGTCTCTGGTCATAGCTATGGCTTTGTTGTTCTAAAGCCATAAAGATTTTGTTCTTGTTCTTTTTTCTAAGTTCCAGAAGAGGTAAGATTTCAGAAAAAGCAATTCACTTTATTTCTCTAATCTGTGAATGGGGTTGCTACAGATAAGTATTAGAAGGCTGCTCTTCTAAGGCAATTGTTTATATAAAAATACTTAAACTGGATTTGATATATAACTACTCAAGTAGAGAATAAATATACAGACTGGCCATGCAAGCTAATCAACTCTGGTTTTCAGGATCTGGGTGAAGAATATATGGCTAAAGTTTCAATTCTAGGGTGGAAGTAGTTATAATGTATCAACAATATGATTTCAGAATGCCATTTGTTGGGAAATTTTTATATAGGATATATTGGCATATTCAGCAGTGACCAGAAAGCAGGCATGATTCCACCATTTTCCCCCCTCCTTAAAAATTTTTTTTGTTCAAAAGTTTGTAAAAGGCAAATATGCTGATGATATGTTGTAGGTGTTTGATAATTGCATGATTGATACAGTAAAGAATCATGATTTTTGCATGCAATTTTCTTCCTGCTATCATCACATAGCCACCTACTGTGATAATAACATCATTTAACATATTATTGATGGCAGCAGGCATCAAAGACATGCTGCCATTAAGTTTACCACTTCTCTAACATTAGAAGGCTAACTTTGGTCTTGAAGAACAATTGCATTTTTGCAAAATGGAGAATTTGTTAAGGTGACTTTACACATACAGGCTCTATCAACATCAGTTAAAACACTCATTGGCACTCAAAATGTTTCTGCCCTTTAGGAGTGCATAATAAAGAAATAAGATGGAGAGATGTAAACCATTATCATTTACTATCTCAGTTCCCTTCCTCCTTTTTCTATAGGAAACTTTGAAAAGTCTTGATGCTCAAGTTCAACACAAATGGAATTCCATTCTCCTTTTCATTCAATCAATCTGTTACAAACTGTAGACATATTTAACTTGAACCCCATCTTTCCATTCTATGCAACTGGTATAGCTAATCATCTCTGAATAACTTACCTTGTCAGGTTTTTGTGATGAAAGTACTTTGTGAACCTAAACATGTTCCATAAATGTGAATTATTATTTATGTCTTAAAACCTATCTCAGAATTTCTGCCCAAAATGGAGACTGCTATACAACTTATTTGTTCACTAATGAGGAAGTTTTAAAAAATGAATTATTAATAATATCTATAATTATAGAAAGGTCACACATATTTCAAAACTATGATGGATCTGAGCTGAATTAATTTAAATATTAGAGTTATCAGCATATATACCAACTCATTGACACCTTCTCAGAACATGAATTATTGCCATCAAGTCTAAGCAATGCATTGTAAAGCAAACATGAGTTCTGCATGTAAAACAGTACTTCGCATTTTTTGTTGAAATTTATATCTAGTTCTCATTTTTACCTAATATATCAAATGACTGCCACAGCTCCAAGTGCAGTAACTTGAACATATAACTTTCTCAATAATCATTTGTTGATTTCTTGACTGGTGGTACAAAACAGGGAGCAAAAAGCCAACACTCTAAGCATGAAAGCAAAATTAACCAATTCATTAATATATTTCTTTTTACTTGTCTCTTCACAAAGCTACTAGTTTGCATAAGAAATTCTGTCTTGATTAAGACAATTGTAATTGAAATATCTTTTTTTCCAGTAATATTTGGATTTTATAGTTCTTGCATTTTTATTCAAGGAAGAATTAGATAATGTTCAGATTTGCTGAGGTAGCCAATAATTGTTCTTGAGACTAGAAATGTAAACAGATTCATAATTCATGCATTTGCTAATTGGCCTTCCTTGCTGAGCATTTTAACTGTCCAGTTCTGTTTTAAGTTGTAACAATTACATGTTTGCTATTTTTCTAGAAAATTGTCATGACACTGTCTATATATTCCATGGTATTTTTTCTTGTGATCAGAATTTCTGTTAATGTTGATGGAAATTTTATGCATGAAACCAACATTAAATATGGTCCCACTAAGCAGAATATTTATTTACATCCTTTCTTATTTTATAAATTGATGTATGGTAAAAGGAAAGCATAGACAATATGATGTTACTGAATGTCAAAACTCTAGGGAAAGAGCTTCATTTTTCATGTGAAGAGGGGAATTTTAAGCTCTTTTTCAGAAATTATGTTCATATCAAATAAATTTTATACTTGTCTAGTTTTCCCCATTTGAATAATGAATGTACTCTCCATGATTCAGATTTTATATTGCGCTCTTGTAAAGTATATCAGGGATTTCTTGGCTTTACAATCATTTGTTGGTACTATTTTAAAAATGAAAACATTTTTACTTTATATTTTCCCTACTGATGTTTTAGTACATGAACAGCCCATTAATAGGATGAGATAATTGGGGCTTTCTTCCATGTTGAATTTGTAGGACATTGATGAGGTCAAGAGGATACCAGTGTATCATGTCCAGGAGTTGTCCCTTGATCTCACCATGTGGCTAGAACATCTTAGTGTTTATTCATTCATTTATTTATTTATTCTAGTTTTACTTCATAATTTCTTATTTTTAATGTATTGAAGACTGGTTATGTTTATTTTCTATCTTTTCAAAGTCTTCTGAGTGATTTTCATTTTCAGGTATTTAGAGACTATGTGGTTTTATGACTTGAAGACATACAGTTATAATTGAACAATAATATTCATCATCATTGTTATCATCATCACCATTATAATTACCATACCTTAGTTTCAAGAAGAAGCCTGAGATCATTACAATAACTTTGCAATTCCCCAAAGACAATCTAACCTAATTTCTTATTGCCGTTGTAAACTGAGACATGAACCCTATGGGACTTGGCTCCTTCTTTCCCAAAGGGAAGAAAATCACAAGGTACATAAGTCAGCCCTACAGGACACAAGGCCCTATTTCCACATGGTAAGAAAAGTTTATTTCAGTCTCATGAAAATAAATAGGAAAGTTGAAAAAACTCTGAAGAATTTCCACTAGCAATTTTGAGGATCATGCACAGAAAACAAAAACCAACAAACAAACAAAAGCAATCTTTTTAAAGTTTACCAGATAAATGGGATTAACACTAAGTGTCAGGAACAGATTCTTTGGATCTTTTCACCACAAAGTTCTTTGGTACTTGCTCTGATCATGGAATGGAAACATTCCTTATTGCTTCAACCTCTGCCTCCTGCACCTCTATCTCAAGAAAAATCCAAATCACAAGGCAAATAGAAGATTGAAGATGGAAAAAGAAGGAATAAAAATATACAGTGTCTTTTCATCTTCTTGCTTGGCTTCCTGCTTCAAAGCATACTCAGGTTAAGGCAGCTTCTATTATCTTCTACCCTACATAGTCTCATTTCTTGAGTTTATACCATAAATCCTACTCAATCCCTCTCCTCTACAGAGATGAAAAAATGTGATTGAGAGTCATTAGACAACATGTTCAATTGCACATATACATATGTATGTACATGTACATTCACATACATATACACAGACAGACAGGGGTATGTGGTAAAAGTTTAACAGCTGACTGGAAAAATGTGCAAATGGTGTACTTCTAAGTTTAAACTATATTCAAACTCATGTCAAGGTCTTGAGTTTTTGAAGTGTCACCTCAAATTCTAAAGAATTTTTATTTTTTTTGCCTGCTTGAGGTGTGGTTTGTAGTGTTTTATTCAGGCATTAATATTGCTGGCTGTAGTTTTGTTCTTGTCCAGCCCTACCACATTTTTTTTTAACCAGAAAGTAAACAGTCTCTCAAATGTGAACTGACCTGTCCAAGATGACACAGGTATACAGCTATTGTATTTATAATCTTCTTAGAAGACCCAATCAAGCTATAAAATTCTAGATTATTCCAAGTAATTCTGATCCTATCATTAATTTCTCATTTTGTCTCACTGGTCAAAGAAAAAAAAGATAAAGGATGAGGAAGGAGGGAAAGGCTTACGAAACCACAGGCCTGTAACAAATTATGCTGGAATTATGACTGTGGTAACCTTCAAGTCATCCTGGTTCTGAATAGTAAAGTATCAATCAGGGAAGTTTTACTATCCTACAAATTGTATACATAAGTGCCCAGGGAATGAGACCTGAGGGAGTGATTGGAAAAGGATGGATTTGTCAAGGGAAGGTTTCTTATAGGAAATGAGACCTGAAATAGAAATTACCTTCTTGTTCTGTCCTAAAATGGGCACAATGTAATCTGTGCTAAACATCAGTGTGATACAATGAAAAGAGGAAAGAGGGCTGGATTTAGAGTGAGAGGACCTAAATTCAAATCCCAGTTCTGCTATTTACTAATGGTTTAACTTTGGATGAATCACCTAATCACCCTGGGGTATTGGCCCTACCCCTACTTTACTGAAGAATCCCTTGAACAGTATATTTGCCTATCAGTTATCAATATCTACTGGAATATCTCCAATAATGGAAAGATTACTAAATGGCAAGGCAGTCTATTTTGCTTTGGAAGCAGCATGGTACAGTGGGAAAAGATATTGCTACTTTAGTTCAATTCTTCCCTTTGATATTTTCTAACTGTGTTACTGGGGGCAAATGACTTAATTTCTCTAGTCCTCAGTTTCCTCATCTGCAAAATAAGGTTATTGGATTAGATGACCTTTAAGTCTCTTCTAACTCTCAATCTATGATTCAATGATACAAGACCAAATTACATATTCATATCATTTTTCCTGGTTCATTCCATTCAGACTGATAGATGATTTTCATTATCCTGGTTATTAATGTTTTGTCTCTATCTTCTCAGGCCCTATGACAGAGTGGAATGAGTGGCACATTTATAGTCTCTCTGATGACAGCCAACATGTACACAGTACTTTGAAGTTCATAGTACTTTACATTCATTATCATATATGATTGCAGCATCCCTGTGAGATGTGCTCCATCAATAATGGAATTTTACAGTTGGAGAATTTGATATATAAAGAGGTTAAATGACTTATCTATGAATCTATGGCACACATTTAGTGGGTGTCAGAGAGAGGTTTTGAATCCATAACTTCTGACTCTACCATGATCTCTATCTAGACACTATGCTACATTAGTTATATGCTATATAAAGTTGTGCTTCTTTCCTTTTACTTAAACTTACTTTCACCATCTTGACTTCATGGTCAGAGTTAACATCGAAGACCAAAGAATTTTATTGGTTATTTAGGGCCCTTAATTTGTTGATATAGCATCTCCACCCCGCCCCCAAGCCCCCCAAATACTACTTGCCACCACTTGGCAGTTCTATCAAATGAATCACTTTAGCATTGGTATTTCTCTCTCTCTCTCTCTCTCTCTCTCTCTCTCTCTCTCTCTCTCTCTCTCTCTCTCTCTCTCCCTCTCCTTCTCCCTCTCCCTCCCTCCCTCCCCCCCTCTCTCCCTCCCTCCCTCCCTCTGTTTGTCTCTGTCTCTCTGTCTTTCTTCTTATCCCCAAATAATATGAGGCTATTTACTGTGAGATGAAATTCATTATAGAAATAAACATATCTGTGAGTACTTCACAGCACTTAGAAATCAAACGATTTACAAGTGATTTTGCTGTCAGCATTGCAGTAACAAGTTAGCTAAATAAATGCACTGAATTTTTATAGTTTCCTGTGCTAATGGTTGATATTTAGCTAGGCTCTAGAAATTCCAAGCTAAGCAGATTATTAGAGGTATTTGTATAAGGTAGATGAAATTAAAAAAAAAAAAGAATGTGTATAGTAAAGCAGGAATCATAAATAGAATGGCAGAAAACATTCCTTACCACTGCTGGGACTATTATCATCTTCAAGATCCTATCCTTTTTTCTTTTATTTCTGTGGTCAGCTTGACAGCCTAGGGCTCAGACTCATTTTGCCTTTAATGCAGCTTTAAATGACATTTTAATTATGAATACTTTTAAAGACTCATTTTGTCTCATATATATTTTGGGAAAAGCCCAATGGGCAGAAAATATTAAAGGTAAACACAGAAAGTGGTAAATAAACCTCCCCAAATATAAAAAAAAATCCTACAAACCTCAGGGGAAGTATATTCAAATGGGCTCCTTTCCCAATTTGCCTGTGGCTGGCTGAATTACCTTCCTACTGAGATATGCCAGAGGACCTTTGCCTGTCGAATGCAGAAGCATGTACAATTATAGGATAGTTTGCAAAGTTTAGCAACATAGGTGACTTATACACTAGGTTCTTTATACAACTTTATTCCAGGGGTGGAAACAGGCAGAGAGAATGCTGAGAGGTACTGCTAAAATGGGGGAAATGAGTAGAGAATGGAGATTATGGAAGGAGAAGAGGTTTAGGGATTAGGAGATCCTTAACTTCCCCTCAGGATTCAAACCCCAATTCAGAACCCAAGGAAAATACTGACATTACTATGTGAATTGGTACTGACTGATGGCTCAGCACTTTGTGATAAAGAGTGGAAAAATATAGGCATCTGTAGGGGATTTGGTGACATCTGTCTTTCTATAAGTTTCTTCTACTTGGAGTACCTCTCTCAACTCCTACACCAAAATTCACCTTTGATATAAATCACAAAATGGTAGAGAACAAGCTGCTCTGGGGAATTTCCTAATAACAGGTCTTAAAAGAGTACAAAAAGAAATTAGTGCTGTGACCTAAAGGGATTGTTGTATTTATTTATTTTTATTTTTTTTAATTAATGAAGTATTTTTTTCCATTACATGTAAATATAGTTCTCAACTTTGTTTATACAAGCTTTCCAATATCAGATTTTTCTCCCTCCCTCCCCTCCCTCCCCCCTCCCCTAGATAGCAGGAAATCTGACATAGGTTATATATATATACTCTCTCTCTCTCTCTCTAATATATATTATATATAGGTTATATCTATAGGATATATGTATGTATAATATAGTATATATTATATATATACACATAATAACATTAAACACATTTCTGCATTAGTCATGTTATAAAAGAAAAATCAGAGCAATGACGAAAAACCTTAAAATAGAAAAACATCAGCACCAAAAACAAAAGAAATAGTATGGTTCATTTAGCATCTATACTCCACAGTTCTTTTTTTTTTTTCCTGGATTTGGAGATCCTCTTCTATCATGAGTTCCCTGGAACTCTTCTGTACCATTGCATTGGTAAGAAGAATATAGTCCATTACAGTAGATTAACACTCATGTTGAAGATACTGTGTACAATGTTCTTACAGTTCTGCTCATCTCGCTCATCATCAGCCCACACAAGACACTCCAGGTTTCTCTGAACTCTTCCTGCTCCTTGTTTCTTACAGCACAATAGTATTACATTGTATTCATATACCACAACTTGTCCAGCCACTCCCCAATTGATGGGCATCCCATCATCTTCCAATTCCTTGCCACCACATAAAGAGTAGCTATAAATATTTTTGTACATGTGGGTCCCTTTCCTCTTTCCATGATTTCTTTGGGAAAAAGACCCAAAAGTGGTATTGCTGGGTCAAAGGGTATGCACAGCTTTATCGCCCTTTGGGCATAATTCCAAATTGCTCTCCGGAATGGTTGGATCAGTTCACAGCTCCACCAACAATGCATTAGTGTTCCAATTTTTCCACAGCTTCCCCAACATTTATTATTTTCCTTTTTTGTCATTTTAGCCAATCTGATAGGTGTCAGGTGGTACCTCAGAGTTGTTTTTATTTGCATCTCTCTAATCATTAGAGATTTAGAGCATTTTTTTCATATGGGAATAGATAGCTTTGGTTTCTTCATCAGAAAACTGCCTGTTCATATCCTTTGACCATTTCTCAATTGGGGAATGACTTGGTTTCTTATAAATTTGATGTAGTTCCCTATATATTTTAGAGATGAGGCCTTTATCAGAAGTACTGGCCATAAACATTGTTTCCCAGCTTTCTGCCTCCCTTCTAATTTTGGATGCATTGCTTCTGTTTGTACAAAATTTTTTTAATTTAATGTAATCAAAATCATCCATTTTTTATTTTATAATATTCACTATCTCTTGTTTGGTCATAAACTGTTTTCCTTTCCAAAGATCTGATAGGTAAACTATTCCTTTCTCTCCTAATTTACCTATGGTATCACCTCTTATGTCTAAATCATGTATGCATTTTGACCTTATTTTAGAATAAGGTGTAAGATGTTGGTCTGTGCCTAATTTCTGCCATTTCTCCCTTCTATCAGTCCCCCCCCTTTCCTTTCCCCTTTTGTTTCCATAAAGAATGAGCTAAGTTTCTTTATCCCAATGAATGTGTATGTTATTCCCTCTTTGAAACAAATCTAATGAGAGAAGGGTTGAAACAATGATCACCCCTCCTTTCTTTCCCTCTATTGTAATAGTTTTTTTTTCACCTCTTCATATGATATAGTTCATCCCATTCCAGCTCCCCTTTCCTCTCCTCCCCATAGACTCCCTTTTTAACCCCTTAATTTTTTTGTATCATCACATCAAAGACAATTTATATTTATACACTCTGTGTAAAGTACTTCTCTCTGCCCAAATACATTTACAATTCTTGAGAGTTATGAGTATTATCTTCCCATGTAGCGATATAAACAGTTTAACCTAATTGAGTAACCTTTTTTTTCCCCTCTGTTTACCTTTTTAAACTTCTCTTGAGTCTTGTATGTTAAGAATGAATTTTCTATTCAGTTCTGGTCTTTTCACCAGGAAAGATTGAAAGTCTCCAATGTCATTAAATGTCTATCTTTTCCCCTGAAAGGGAATGCTCATTTTTGCTGGGTAATAGATTCATGGTTGCAATCCAAGCTCCTTTGCCTTCCGGAATATCATATTCCAAGCCTTGCGGTCCTTTAATGTTGAAGCTGCCAGGTCCTGAGCAATCCTGACTGTGTCTCCATGATATTTAAATTGCTTCTTTCTGGCTGCTTAGAGTATTTTCTCCTTCACCTGATAATTCTGGAATTTGGCTACAACATTCCTTGGAGTTTTCCTTTTGGGGTCTCTTTCAGGAGGTGATCGGTGGATTCTTTCAATGATGATGTTTTCCTCTGATTCTATGATATCAGGGCAGTTCTCCTTAATAATTTCCTGGAATATGGTGTCTAGATTCTTTTTCTGGTCATGGCTTTCAGGCAGTCCAATGATTCTCAAATTGTCTCTCCTCGATCTGTTTTCCAGATCAGTTGTCTTTCCAATGAGGTATTTCACATTTTCTTCTATTTTTTCATTCTTTTGATTCTGTTTGACTGATTCCTGGTGTCTCATGGATTCCTTATCTTCCAACTTTCCAATTTTAATTTTTAAGGCATTGTTTTCTTCAGTGAGATTATGCACCTTTTTTCCATTAGGCCAGATGAATTTTTTAAGGCATTGTTTTCTTCAATGAGATTATGCACTTTTTTTTCCATTTGGCCAAATGAATTTTTTTAAGGCATTGTTTTCTTCAGAGAAATTATGTACTTTTTTTTTCCATTTGGACAGATGAATTTTTTAAGGAATTATTTTCTGCAGTCAATCTTTGTGCTTCCTTTTCCAAGCTGCTGATTCTTTTTTCATAGTTTTCTTGTTTTGCTTTCATTTCTCTCACCATTTTTGAGGGGCAGCTAAGTGGTGCAGTGGATAGAGAGCTGGCCCTGGATTCAGGAGGACCTGAGTTCAAATCCAGATTCAGACACTTAGTACTAGCTGTGTGACCCTGGGCAAGTCACTTAACCCCAATTGCCTCACCAGAAGAACAAAACAAAACAAAAAAAGAAACAAATAAAATCCTTTTTGAGCTCTTCCAGGAAGGCTTTTTGTTCTTGAGACCAATTCATCTTCCCTTGTGAGACTTCACATGTAGGCAATTTGAGGGTATTGTCCTCATCTGAGTTTGTGTTGGCTTCTTCCCTATTGATACAGAAGCTCTCAATGGAAAGGGCTCTTTTTTGCTTCTTACTCATTATTTCAGCTTATTTATTTATTTTTTAAGTTGAGGTCTGTTTTGGGGGCACCAGGGTCCCTGTTTTGGGCATCTTGTGCAGGGGTATAGGTGCTGTGTGACCGACTTTTTACTCTAAGGCCTTTATAGTGTGTGCAGTTCGACCCCCTTGCACTTCCTGTCTGAGTGCGCTCGGTCAGGCACCTGATCTCGCCTGTCCTGTTTGTGGTCCTACAGCTGGCAACTTGCCCTCTTGGCTGGTGCAGGTAGGTTTTTCCACTGTCCTTCTTGGCCACCACATTTTTGAGCCATGTTCCAGGGGCCTCAGTTGTTCAGCTGTGGCCTGAAGCTCCTGTTGACTTGCTCTGACCCCCTCGGTGCTGGACTGTTGCCCTGCGCTGGGCCTCCCTTTTGCCTGAGTCAGACCAACCTTTTCCTGAACTCTTCTAAATTATCTTTGTTGGAAGACTGTGTCTCTCTGTCTCTTTGCAGTTTCTGTAGTTTCAGAATCCGTCCAGAGGCTTGATTTAATGTTCTTTTTGAGGGAACAGAAGGAGAGCTCAGGCAGCTTGCTGCTTCCTCTCTGCCATCTTGGCTCTGCCCCCAGGATTGTTGTATTTAGGTAAACTGAGGCAAATTAAAGGAGTTCTTTTTAATTTATTCATCAATGCAGATAATATTTTTTAAGAAAAAAAGACTTAAATTCTTGATAAATAAAGGACATAAAATTAATTCAGAGATGACTAGTGACATCAGGCAATTCTCACAGGGATCATTTATTTAACCAAGAAGCTTTTGTGTAGTGGATGCAGTGCTAGTATTTTAATGAAGAGCTGGGTTCAAATCTTGCCTCAAAAACTTGTCAGGTCTACTTGGACAAGTCACTTAACCTCCATGGTCCTCAATTTCTTTACCCATGCAATGGGTCTGATGATACCTACTTGACAAGGTTGTTGTAAGGAGCAAATTGTATCTCAATTCATAAAGTGCTACCTGTACATATATGCTAGCTATTAAGTAGGACAAAAAGTAGATGAAGTATCCAAATTCCAGATGCCTAAGTGTAGCTCATTTTTCAATCAATAAACATTTATTAAATACCTACTTTGTGCCAGACACTGAATGAGGGTGTTCTGAAGAGTTTCTAAACATTATCTTTGTTTTGTTTTGGCAAGAGAGGCAAAGTAGAAGTGAGGGCATCATAAGATAGTGCAAGAAGGCAGGTTTTTGTGCACTATGTGAACATGGATAAAGCACTTCACAACTGAGATAAGAAGTAATAATTTTTTTAATCTTTATTATTCCATAGCAGGGATTAGACAATATCCCCCATGACAATAAAATGTGTATATTTGCCATTTTTCTAGATAATTTTGTTTCTTCATCATTATTGGAGTAGGTCAATATAGGGCATTGGATTATCTGTAAATGGGGGCATTGAATTTGATAGTCTCCTAGGTCCCTTTAGCTCTATATACTATGATCTTATGAGTTAGGATTCTAGTCTTGGCTCATCCAGTAATGATCTGTGTCACTTTGGCCAAAATATTTTGCCTCTCTCAAGTTTAGTTTCTTTAACTGAAAAATGCAAAGAGTGGGCTATATTCTGAACATCTACATTAAAATTATGGGCCCATTATCTGCCTGTCTCTGGGCCATGGGTTTTCAGAGTATTTTGAAAAAAAAAAAGGTTGACCTAATTAACTAAAACATATGGATAGGTTAGTAATGCCAAACTCCCTGACTGTAGCTACTATTTTGTAGCATAATATCACTTTTCATATTAAAAATAAAATCATATGGCCATTACTGAAAAATAGATTTTTCTGGAGTAAATCATCACTAAGCAAGCTCCTTTTAGTTCTAATAATTTTAATGACATTTTCCATATTCACATTTTACATACATATCCCATTTCCCCTATCCTGAGCATTATGCATATTCTATTAGCTCTTTCTTTCTATGCTTTGTGAAATACTCTTTGGGAAGCATCCTTCAGTGGTTAAATTATCTGACTAAACAATTCTTCACATAATCATTAAAAAACTTGTAATAAACATCTAAAAGCATATTCCAAATTAGGAGCTATAGGAGCAAGTTAAAACTACCCTGAAGCTCTACCTCACCCTGAACAAATTAGGAAAATTGACAAAAGATAAGATTAGTCAATGTTGGAAGAATAGTGAGAAAGATTGGCACATTGTCAAGAGGAAACATGTTAGAGAAAAATCACATTAAGAAGGAAAAAATCATTGGTCCTTTTTTCAAAGGACCTGTGCTCAGATCTTACCTGTGGCTCTACCTGTATGACTTTGAACAAGTCACATGGACTCAACTTCCCTGGGTCTTCTGTTTGTTCATCTGTAAAGGAAGGAGATAGACTAGATGAAAAGTTCCCTCCTCTAAATCTACCTTCTTATGATGTACTCATTTTTGTTGAACTATAAGGTGACATAAACATCCTGAAAAGTGATTTGGAATCATGCTAAGAAAGTGACTAAAATATCCATGCTCTTTGACCTAGAAATTATTTTGCTAAACATTTCCCTCAAGGATATCAAGAAGGAAAAGAACAATGTTTTGTGCATAAAAATAGTTAAAGCAGCACATTGGCAGTAGTAAAGAACTGAATTAGTGAATAGTGAACCCTGAATTATATGAATATAATGAAATATTACTCCACACTAGGAAATGATGAATATGGAGAATACAAAGAAGCATCTCTTGGCTTATATGAATTGATATTAACTAAATTGACAAAACAAGGCAAAATAATATATACAATTTCTAGAACAAAATAAATGGAAAGACCAATATTGACAATATAACAAAAGATGTTCTGTAAATGTAAAGAAAAAGAGAGATTAGAAACTATATCACCTTTCTTCTTTGCAGAGGTGAGAGGCTATAGGTCAGGATGATTGCATATGATGTAAAACTAGATGACTGTGTCAGTTTTGATGAACTACATTTATTTTTCTGCCTCTGATTTATTATTACAGGGATTGTTTTCTGGGTAGAGGTTAAGGAGGAACATATATAGGAATAAATGTTGGGGGCAGCTAGGTAGCACAGTGGATAAGGATTCAGTAGAACCTAAGTTCAAATATGACCTCAGACACTTGACACTTAGCAGCTGTGTGACCCTGGGCAAGTCACTTAACCCTCATTGCCCCACAAAAAAGAAAAGAAAGAAATGTGTTAATAAACTATACTACAAGTCAGTGATTATCAGTACAATTTGGCGATGTTTAAAAAGTAGACATATTTTTCATTGGAGTGGATTAGGTACATAACATATAGAAGCAAATGATCCTGGCAGCCTAGTATTCAATAAACACAAAGACTGACCCCAGTTATTGATTTAGGAACTTACTATATGCAAAAATAAATACATAAATATTTTGAAAAGCTAGAGATCTAGACATCAATATGGAAGAAACTAGATTTAGATCATCTGCTCATGCTGTATACAAAGATCCAAAGGTAAACGCCAAATGAATACATGGCCTAGATATAAAGGTTACAACTTAAACTCATTAGAAAATCAAGGAAGAAAAATAAAACATCTATGGATAAAGAAAATGTTAATGACTACACAAGGGATGGAGAATATCATGTATCATCCATCCATCCATCCATCCATTCATCCAAATGGATAATTTTGGTTTAAAAGGTTAAACATATTTTAAAAGTTTTTTGTGTTTATTTTTGCACAAAAAACAATATAGATAAGATTAAAAGAGATTAAAAGAGAAACAATTAACTGGGAGGAAAATCATTGCAACAAGTTTTTGTGATAAACATCTCATTTCTAAGAAACATAAGGAACTTATTTCAATGGAATAAGAGCCATTTCCCAATTTATAAATTCTCTAAGAATACAAACAGAAAATTCTCAAAGGAAAAAAAAGTTTGTCATAACTATTATAAGAAAATAATGTTCCAAGTGATTACTAAATTGAAAATGCAAATTAAATAATTCTGAGGTTCTATCCCACAGTTATCAGGTTTTCAAAGATAACTAACAAAGAAACAAAGAAAAAAAGAAAAAAGACATTACAATTGTGGGAGGGTTTATTAGAAAACAGGAATATTGTTCACTGATGGTAAAACATGATACATCCAACCATTCTGGAATACGATTTGGAAATATACAAAAATATTAATAACAAAAAACCCAAAATCAAATAATTGCATCACTTGATACACAAAAATCTTTTAATATATTTCATTTATTTAAAAAATTAAAACCACAAGAATAAATAGACCTTTACTTAAATCCTAGAGATTATATAATATATAATGGAGATAAGCTAGAGATTTTTTTCCAAAAAGATGAGAGGTAAAGCAAGGGATTCTATTATTATCAGCTTTATTCAATATATTGTTAGAAAATTTCTAGCTATACCAATAATAAAAAATAAAAGAAGTTTGGAAATAAACCTAAGCACTAAAAAAATACACAATTATCATTTTTTATAGATGATTTGAAATATCTTAGAAAATAAAATTAAAATTAATTGAAACAATAATTTCAACAAAGTAGAATTCATGAAATAAAATAAACCCATACATGTTATTGACTATTATTATTATTATTATTTTGGAATCTATTTACCAAGGAATACACAATGTTTATATGAATATCACTCTGAAACAGTTTTTAGAGGAAAAAAAAGAAATACCTAAAAATAGTAAAGATATTAATTGCTCATGGTTAGGGCTTCCCACCCTAATAAAATTACAATTAATTTTACCTAAATTTACTTATTTATTTAATGTCATACCAATAAAACTATCAAAAGGTTACTTATTGAGCCAGAACAAAATAGAATCAAAATTAATCTGGTGGAACAAAATGTCAAAATTTGCAAGGGAAATAATGAGGGGGAAAAATGAGTAAAAGAAGTCTAGCAGTGCTCACACTCAAAGTCTCCTCCAGAAAGATATCATCAAAACAATTTGGCATTAATAATAAAGTAGAATTCAGTTGGTAGAACATTCTAGTACAGAATATATATAAGAAAAGTAGACAGTAGCATAACATTCAGTAAATACAAAGATTCCTTGAGGTACAAACTCATTGATTAAAACAACAACAAAAACCTCTACACAAGGGGGCAGCTAGGTGGTGCAGTGGATAAAGCACCAGTCCTGGATTCAGGAGGACCTGAGTTCAAATCTGACCTCAGGCAATTGACACCAGTTGTGTGATCCTGGGCAAATCACAACCCTCATTGACCCACAAAAAAAAAACAAAAACCTCTAGACAAACTGAAAAGTAGCCAAAAATTTTACCTAGATCAAATTCCTTCATGTACCACAATTAGCTCCAAAAAAAAAAAAAAAAGAGGAGCAAGGAACACAATGTTTGTTCACCACAATTGTAGATGAGATAAGAATTCACAATTAGAGAAGGGATGTAGAATCATGGAGGTTCAAATAAACAATCTCAATTGCATAAAATTGCAAAGTTTTAAATAAAATCAATTCCATTAAAATCTAAAAGAAACCAACTAGAGGAAAAAATTTTGCTGCTTAGCCAAATATCTATAAGGACCTGATACAAAAATACACCATTGCATAACTCATCTAAAGTAATGAACAAGCAATTCTCAAATATGGATATTTAAGTTACAAGAGTAATATGAGAAATAATGCAAAGCATTAACATTTAGAGAGATGACAATGAAAACTACTGTGAGGATCTGCTTCATAAACATCAGACTGTAAAGGATGAACAAAAAAGAAAAAAATGAGCTTTATTGGAGATTCTTTGGGAAGGCAGGTACTAATGCATGGATCTATGAATTGATTAAGTCAGTCTTTAAAGTGATTTGGAATTATCCTTCCAGTTGCTAATCTCTATGTACCTGTTGACTCAATGATGCCACTACTAGGACAATACTTCAGAGATATCAAATAAAAAGGGAAAAATGTATATTTACAAAAATATTTATAGCAGCACTTATTGTTGTAGCGAGGATCTAGAAACAAAGTCCATCAAACTGGGAAGTAACTGTACAAATTATGATATATAAATGCAATAAAATATGATTAAAATTCTAAGAAATGATAAAACCTAAGAATATCAGAGAAACCTGGGAATATTGATGCAACCTGATGCAGGGAATAGTGAGTAGAACCAAGAATATAATTTATACAGAAAAAACAACATTATAAAGAGAAACAATTTAGAAAACCTTAAGAACTCTGATCAATGCCAGTCTGACCACAACTTCAGATAACTGATGATGAAATGTACTACCCACCTCCTGAAAAAAGTAATAATTAAATCAGGGTGCACAATGAGATATATATTTTTATATTTCAAATGTGTTTTGTTTTGTTTTTGCATGATTATTATTTTCTAAAGGAATTCTGTTTTTCTTCCTTTTTAAAGAATGGTAGAGAGAGGGAAGTTAGCAATATGCTTGTCAAGAAAAAAAAATGAATGAAAGGAAAATAAAGCCCTTGAAGTTGTTTGTTTACAGAAAAGAATAAATTGAAACTCAGATGGAAACATCAAAGCTGGATGCCTTTAAAAGTAACCTACTGAATATAGTGTATGCTTGAAAAGCAAAGTATACATAGTCTATATTTGGAGTTTCACATGGGATCCTCTTTTTTCCATTCTACTTTGTATCTGGAAGTGTTCTCATTTTGATGTTCATAAAATTCATACTAAAAATAAAAATTTATACATTTATTGCTGTTTCTTTTAAAAAAAAAATATTTCCCTCTTTTCCCCAATACTATCCCAACTTAAATCTCCCTTGTAATGAAGAATTATGCGTAACTAAAATGAATCAAAGCATCTATCATTTCTGGCAGCACACACCTCATTTTAAACCCATTTTCTACCACCTTTATTTAAAAGGTGCAATTTTATTTAATTTTTTAATTCAAGATTCTCAACATCCCTCAGAACCCTGCCCTAGTCATTGAGAAGGCAAGAAATACAAAACCTACTGCAAATACAAAGTCATGCAAAACAAAGTTGTGCATTATATGTGTTCTGAAAGGAAATAAATAGAAAAATGAAGAAAAATGAAGAAAAAAAGATTCATTCTGAGTCCATCAATCCTCCCTCTGGAAGTGGATAGCATTTTTTTATCATGAATGCTTTGGGATTGTGGAAGGTTATTATATTAATAAGAGTTATCTAATCATCCACAGTTGATTACCTTTATGATTTTGATGTTACTATGTAAATTGATCTCCTGGTTTTGCTTACTTCATTTTGCATCAGTTTATACAAGTCTTCCCAGTTCTTTCTGAAACTTCATTATTTCTTGTTTGACAATAGTATTACATCACTTCCAGGAGCAAAAAAAGATGGCAGAGGAGAGAAAGCAGCCATCCTCTCTCCACATTCCCCTCCAGACAATTTTAAAATAATTCTGGAATTGTAGTGGTAGAACAACAAAAGGTTGGGATGAGATTTTTTTCAGCTAAAAACAACTTATGAAGTCAGAAGAAGGGGTGTGTGGGAGTTGACCCATAGCCTATGCAGTAGAAACAATAGTTTTGGTACTTGGATGGGGGAAAAGAAACAGGAGCAGTTTTGGAAAATCTCAAGGCAAAGATGATAAAGGTATCTGGCAACTGGTCAGAAGCAAATTACAAGGGACCCCTGTGCTAGCACTGGGCATAGAAAAAGGCATTATTTGCTAACTCCATTTCCCTTTATGAATTCTGGGTCACAATACCAGAGTAGAGCAGATCACATGCAGTTCCAAGGAATTAGGGGCATTGAGGAACAGTTCTGCTTGATGTTTGAGGGGACAGGGGCTTTGAAGAGCAATAATGTTTGAGACTGCAAGAGATCAGAAGTAGACCAGTAGAGCAGTGGCCACACCTCTTCCCTGATCACACCTCCTTGGAAGTAATTAAAACCTTCAAACCTTCAGAACTAGATCTGAACTTGGGTCAATGCCCCCTCACCCTCTTCCTGGCAAGTGTACTCAATTTCAACATAAAATTCCAGTTAAGAATGATGCTGGAAAAATAAGGGGAAAAGAATCTGACCATAAAATTCTACTGTTGTGAAAAGAAAAATTAAGACCCCAATTCAGAAGACCAACAATGTCAACAAAGTTACAAAAAAGCCTCAGATAAAAATGTGTATTGGACACAAATTTAAAAATAATTCTTGGAAGAGCTAAAAAAAATGAAGTTAAAATTATAGTTCCTGAGGATATGAACAGGCAGTTTTCTGATAAAGAAATCAAAGCTATCTTTTCCCATATGAAAAAATGCTCTAAATCACTATTGATTAGAGAGATGCAAATTAAAACAACTCTGAGATACCACCTGACACCTATCAGATTGGCTAATATGACAAAAAAGGAAAATAATGAATGTTGGAGAAGCTGTGGGAAAATTGGAACACTAATGCATTGTTGTTGGAGCTGTGAACTGATCCAGCCATTCTGGAGAGCAATTTGGAATTATGCCCAAAGGGCTATAAAGCTGTGCATACCCTTTGACACAGAAATACCACTATTGGTTCTTTTCCCCAAAGAGATCATAAAAAAGGTAAAAGCTCCCACATGTAAAAAAATATTTATAGCTGCTCTTTTTGTGGTGGCAAGGAATTGGAAATTGAGGGGTTGCCCATCAACTAGGGAATGGCTGAACAAGTTGTGGCATATGAATGTAATGGAATTCTATCATGCTGTAAGAAACAATGAGCAGGAGGAGTTCAGAGAAACCTGGAAGGACTTGCATGAACTGATGATGAGTGAGATGAGCAGAACCAGAAGAACATTATACACAGTATCATCCACATTGTGTGTTGATCTACTGTGATGGACTAGTTTCTTATTACCAGTGCAATGGTACAGAAGAGTTCCAGGGGTCTCATGATTGAAGTGGATCTCCAAATCCAGAAAAAAAAAAGAACTGTGGAGTATAAATGCTGATTGAACCATACTATTTCTTCTGCTTTTGGTGCTGTTGTTTTTCTATTTTGAGGTTTTTCCTCATTGCTCCGATTCTTCTCTTATAACATGACTAATGCAGAAACATGTTTAATGTTATTATATTTATATAACCCATATCAGATTACATTCTGTCTAGGCGAGGGGAAAGGAAGGGAGGGAGGGAGAAAAATCTGAAATTGGAAAGCTTGTATAAAGAAATATTGAGAACTATTTTTACATGTAACCGGAAAAAAATACTTTTATCAGAAAAAAAATATATACTTCTTGGTTTTGTCTAGGCAGGTAGACATCCAAGTGTTTTATATCATCTATGGTTATTTTAAATGGAATTTATCTATCTTTTCCTGCTGGACTTTTTTTTTTTTGTAATACATAGAAATACCGATGATTTATGTGAGTTTATTTTATGTCCTGAAATTTTTCTAAAGTTTTTGTTATTTCAAATTATTTTAGTTGATTCTTTTAGTATAACATTATATCATTGCAAAAGTGGTAATTTTGTTTAATCATTGCCTATTCTAATTGCTTCAATTTCTTTTTCCCCCTCTTATTGCTATAGCATATCTAGTACAATATTGAATAATATTGGTGATAATAGGTATCCTTGCTTCATCCCTGACCTTACTAGGAAGGCTTTAAACTTATCCCTGTTACAGTTTATTTTTGCTGATGGTTTTAGATAGATACTATGTATCATTTTAAGAAAAGTACCATTTATTCCTAAGTTCTCTAGTGTTTTGATAGGAATGCATATTCTATTTTATCAAAAGCCTTTTCTGCATCTGTTAAGATAATCACATAATTTTTGTTGTGTTTTTGTTGTTGTTGTTGTTATTGATATGGCCAATGTGATATGACCTGCAATGGTGATATGACTTATATTCTGGGTATAAATTTTACCCAGTCATAATGTGTGATATAGTAGTTTTCCTTTATAATTTTCTGAAATATGATTTCTAAGCTCGTTGTCTTCGTTATTCATGTCTTACAGGTAGTACAATTATCTTAAATAATCTCTCCTTTATCTATTTTCCAGGGCAATGTTAGATTTTTGTTTTTTGTTTTTGTATGAACTATTTCACATTTTCCTTTTTTGTTCAGTCTTTTCACTTTATTTTATTGTTTCTTGATATTTCATGGAGTCATTAGTTTCCACTTTTTCAATTATAATTTTACGGAACCATTTTCTTCATCATTTCTGTATCTTTTCCCATTCATATAATTCTGATTTTTAAGAAGTCATTTTCTTCATATTTCTGTACCTCTTTCTAGCAAGCTATTAATTCTTTTCATAATTTTCTTTCATGGCGATGATTCCTTTCCTAATTCATCCTCTACTGTCATTTTTGATGTTTATTTTTTTAAAAATTGCTCCTTTTTATCTCTTCAACATTGCCAATAATTTTTTCTTGGGCTTCTGTCAAGCCTACTTTTTTTTGAGGCTTTGCTTGCAGATAATTTTAAGTCATCTTCTGTGTTTGCATCTTGAGCATCCCTGTTTCCATAGAACCTTTTTTATGGTCACATTATCTTTTAGTTGTTTGTTCATTTCACCAGCCTACTTATTTCATACACGAAGACTTCATGCTATATTGGGTTCACCTCACCTCTGGGGAAGATGTTGGACCTGAGCTTCTACTTTCCTTCTACTTTCACAACTTGGTCTGGGGGCCTGTAATTTTGGGGCATTTCCAAGGTAGGATGATCTAAGAAAAGTCTGTTCCCTGTCCTATCAGTATGCAAATTTCTGATCTGGTTTAGATCTGTTTGCATTTGTGTGGTTGAATTTCCATATACTACTGCTAGACTCAGTCACAGTTAGCCTGCTGAGAGTTTCTTACAGGTTACTTATAGGTTTCTTATTTATAAGTTATTGAAGTGCTGGCTCCTCCTCAATTTGGGGTTCCTCTTCTGGTTTATTACACTGTGGGCTTATGTGTGGGACTAAAGATTAGAACTGAGTCCCCACCCTGCTCTTGGGCTCATAACTATACAGCTATGTTTTTGGAACTAATTCCTTGCTCCTTACATAGGGAAAGCACCTGCTCTCTCACAACTGAGGCTGCTCCTCTCCACTCTAGAACATCAACCTAGCACTGGGTAATTGGCCAAAGAACTGCCAGGTGACACTTGTTCCTGTGCCCAGTGCTTTAAGAGGGGTTCCCTAGGATCTTTTTCTCTCCAAGTGTTCAGTCCCCTTCCTGGATCCTGCACTCATCCCTGTCCACACAGACCTATGCTGCTCTGTCTGTTGCTGTAACTACAGTGTGGTCCTGGCTAGTGTATCTTCCTAAGCTGCCCTGGGCTGGAAAAATTGACTCCATATGACTGTTCTTGGCTGTCCTGATCAGTAGTCAATTGTGGAACAGGTGAATTAGGAGAGCTGGTTCTCACTCCTTCATATTGACTCTTCTAGTCTCTAGTCTCTTCTCCTAGTGCACTACTTTTCTACAGAAAAGAGAAAGATATGTTTCATCATAAGTCTTCTGGTCACAAGATTGATCACTGCATTTATCTGAGTTTTAATATTATTAACACTCATTTCCTTTATGTTATTGTTGGATTTGCATAGTTTCATGATATGAATTTCCTTTAAATTCTGAGTAAATTTTGGTTTCAGAATTGAAATCAATTCCTTTAGGTAAGAATCATCCAAAGAAAGGATTTCACAGTTAATTCTGTGGCCAACTAGATGTGCACTGCCCTTCTCAAGAAAATCAAGATTATTTTAAAGGTGTCTTTCTACTGTCTTCATGTAAAACTACTTCTCCAATCCTTTCCATTTTACCTTGGCATGTAAATGGGAAACAGCATGCCAAAAAACTGGCAAAGTGTTGATGGGGGTGGTGGAGAGAAAACAATAATGCAGATATACAAAGATAAAGGTTAACCATAAACAATGCCACTTTTATATATTATAACTAGTTAACTGAAATTAATAGTCACCCACATCCCTTGTTAAAATATCATTTTAAAGTTATTTTCATTGTGAAATAAAAACTAAGAATAAGAGTTATGTCATCACAAAAAATAATTATTTTAGTTTCCTAAGAGATTTGCACATGGAATTGTTATCATTGTTATGTGTATGCATGTCTGTCTATCATTGAAATGTAAAGGTAATACAACACAAGGTTTGTATGTATCTGTTGATTTACTAAACAACATGACATATCCTATAGAATGATGCAAATGCTCATCCCATAAATGCCTCACTAAGACTTTTTAAAACATTAGAACATGTTGATCACTGCATTTATCTGAGTTTTAATATTATTAACACTCATTTCCTTTATGTTATTGTTGGATTTGCATAGTTTAATGATATGTATTTCCTTTAAACAAGCAATGCTATTTCACAAGTGGAACAGGGTTATAGATAACATCTATGTACCATTTGTCCCTTGGTAAGAGAACCCAGATCCCATCAATTGTAGATCACAAAATTTACTTTGTGTGTGTAAGGCAATTGGGGTTAAGTGACTTGCCCAGGGTCACAAGATCATAAAATTTACATGAGGAATGCATGTGTATTTCAATCTCTAAAGAGTGAAAATTTTAGATGATCCAAAATGTAATGGTGAGACACCATGGTCCCATAAATAGGTTGTAGGATATTACCAATGATTACTGGCACAAAGGAAATGCCCTAAGGGATATGGTCTAGGATATGTACATATATAGAAAAGAACTGGGTTAGTGTCTGGGAGACCTGAAGAACAGCCCAAGTGTTGTATTGCTAACCATGGAATGTTAAAAGGTATAGAAAAGGGCTTCTAGTTTATTAGACAGAACAATGATGAAGGGTTTATGGCAGGATATGGACAAAAAGCCAATGCTATGCTGTTTTGTGTATAACAATTTCAGTATGGAAAGAAGAAAGAATTGAGTTCACATCTTGCTTCTGACACAATACTAGTTTTGTCACCAAGGAAAAAGTCACTGAACTTCTCAGGACCATTAGGTAACCATCTGAGACTCTAACTTATAGTTGAGTTACTGACATGCATTGGTAAGAGTTTTCCATCAGAAATTCTCTATGCCTATCAAATCATTGGCAATGACCAATCCACAAAAAAATGTAAGAATAGAATAGAAAATAGAATAGGATAGGATACGATAAGATAGGATACCATAAGGTATAATAGAATTGAATAGAATGAGGATGGGTGAATATATTATCACCTGAATCATTGGAGGAAGCACTTAGTTCAAGAGATCGGGTATGCTCTCAATTATTGATTAATCAATAGGCTAATATTGGGTCTAGTATTGGCTTGGTATTGTGCCAGGCAATAGGGATTTTAGTAAAAAACAAAATAGTGCCTGACCTCAAGGATCTTACAGACCACAAAGACTTATATTATTATCATAATTATTGGGTATATGTTTGATATAACTAAAGATGGAACTCAAACAAATGTCCATAGCAAGGCAGGAAATTTATGTAAGCTAAAAATTACATTTTTTTTATTAATAATAACCAGCATTTATGTAGTGCTTTATGGTTTGCAAAGTGCTTTAAAAATATTATCTCATTTGTTGTCACAACAACCTTGGGAGATAGGAGCTATTATTGTCCCCATTTAAGTGACAGATTTTACCTTGATTTGAACAGTTAGTGAATAAAAGTGCATTTATATTTCTACAAGTATGATGGAATTAAAAAAAAAAACCTGGAAGATGAAATTATCATTTCCTATCCACTCAAAATCCAAACTGTTAAGGGAATCTGCAATTTCCCCCGTAACATATATAAGAAATCTATTTAGGAAAGACTGTCTTGTCGAAGGAAATAGATGGTCTTAGACCTAAAACATCCATAAATGATTCTCCAAGTAATATAAATGAACTTATCAATAAGCTATAAAACATAGCTTTGTGTTTTGTCAGGGAAAGAAGATAAGTAAAATTGCTATGAGCATGTCAGAATTCCATGAAACTTGAAACAAAGATATAATTACTCTTGTAGCATTTAAAAGAAAATAAAAGTACACAACTTAGAAAAAGGAAAAAAGAAGGGAAATATAGGTCTCTCAAATATTTCCTGGAAATTAATTTTGGAATAAATCCATCAAATTTCTATGTTATGGTGGTATATTGGCAACACTGAAGGAAATGCATTTGTAAGTGATTCCCTCAAACAGTTCACAAACTTAGAAATGGAATGGAGCATAGGGGCAACTAAGTGGTGCAGTGGATAAAGCCCCAGCCCAGGAATCAGAAGGAACTGTGTTCAAATCTGGCCTCAGACATTTGACACTTATCTGTGTAACCCTGAGCATGTCACTTAACCCTCATTGCCCTGCAAAAAAAAAAAAAAAAGAAAAAAAAAAGAAATGGAAGGGAGCATAGAGTCCATCTTGCTCAATTTCCTCATTTTACAAATAAGGAAATGGAGACCCAGAATCATGAATGATTCATCTAAGGTCATAAAATTATTTAATCCCAGGATTGCTGGCTACAAATCCAGAATTCTTTTTTTTTGTACATGCTATGACCCTAACACTTATATGAATCAAGATATTTATCATTTATAATTCAAGAAAGTATGCTGGTAGATAGTCAACAGATTTTTTTTTCCAATTAGGAAAACATTAGAACCCACATCCTCAGGGTGTCTTAGTTAGGAATAGATTGGGATCATGTTCTTCCAAAGGAGGTAGACCTGAAGTTCATTGTTGTTTGTCTTTTGTTCTGGAAGAGGACCATGCCATTGAGGGTGATGTCGTGAGTTGCACTGAATTAAATTTAATAAAGGAGGGCTGTGCAAGATTACCAACTCCACTCTCTCTTCCATAGCCATCTGGGTCCAGTGGAAAGATTTATATCAGGATGACTGGAGATGATCCTGGATGTTTAAGGCAATTGGCGTTTAGTGACTTGTCCAGGGTCATACAACTAGTAAGTTTCTGAGGTGAGATTTGAATTCAGGTCTTCTTGACTCCAGGACCAGCACTCTATCCACTTTCCCATCTAGCTGCCCCAAACCTGAAGACCACAGCACAGAAAGATGAATCTGAGTGGATATCAGTTGGAATAAAGGAAAAGAGAGGGACAGAAAAGAAAAACAATGTTTCAAGAGCAAAAAGGAAAGTTGGGGGTAGAGAGGTTAGTTTCTTTCTTTTCTAATTGGATATTGGAGTGGTGATGACAAAGAGGTAATTGAACCATTACTCTCTGTTGGAAAATAACCAGTGCCAGATCTACATTGCACTTCCAGCAAGTGGGTTGGGTGGGAAAACCTAGCTTGCCAGAAGACTTGTATTTGTGAACTAGCACAGATCAGACATAATGAAAGTATCTACCTATTTAGTAGTTCTAAATTATATTTCATATTTTAAGTACTTGTCAATACACATATTTGTATATTAGAAATTTCATTTGTATTAGAGAAATAAATAGCTGTCCATTTGCTAATATCTACTTATTTTGTACTGTTTGTAACCTTTATTCAATGGCTGCTATAGATCTCATTTAGGAAAAAAATCCTAAATGAGATAAAATTTGTTGGAGCGATTTCTCCCAGAAAACTCAGATGGTGGCAGCTACAGAGTATGAGATAAATCTGACCTTGTTTCTTTCGAATAAGATTTCTGCAGGAATAATAGTTTTACATGAACCTGGAATCAGGATATTGTCTAGTCATAGGTGATAGATGTGTGACCATGTGCCTCTTTGCACCTCAGTTTCCTCATTTGCAAAATGGGGAAAATTATACCTGTAGTGTCTAGCTTAGAGATTTATGGGGGTCAAATGATAGAATGTATGTTTAATGGGCTGTTGTTTATCAAGGGAGTTCTAATCAATTGAATCCTCTTTGCTCACTTGATAAAAGTGAAAACAACAGAGAAAATGAACCATTAAGGTTTTACCCCTTTCATATTTAGAGTAGTCATATTTGCAACTTAAAAAGATTGTCTTTTTTTCAGCCTAAATGGCTTATTTGTGTATGATTAAGGGTATAATACCTAGTATGGCTCATTTGGGGTTTGCAAAGAGGTGCAAAGGCATCTTTGCAATTTATTTCTCCTTTAGGCAGCATGAAGTTATTAAACCACACATGGTGTATTATATGATGGATACCAATTTAGTGATTGATGTGTTAGCCACACTTTTGGAGACTTTAAAAAGTGAGACCATGAGCTCTGCACTCAGTTAAGAGAAGAGGACCTGTCATTCAAGGAAGTCATATCTGGCAGTCAAGAAGGAGGCAAATATAGAGCAAGAACCCACCTCTTGAGAAAGCGATTTGTCTTTTTTCTTTTATTTTGTAATTCTTTCTTCCCAGTTTGCAGATATCCTTTCAACTCCCTTTCCATTCCCCAATCAGAAGTGGAATTTTGTAGCAGAGTAAGGAGCAACATGCCAATAGGACAAATCTTGGCTGACACAGGGGAAGCTGAGAAACTTTTAGCTCTGATGGTCAAAATTGAGTGTTAGAGAAGAACAAGGGTATAGAGACCAGCTGTGGCACCTTCCTAGCAGAGAGACTATGTTTATTTGAAAAACTCAGAATTCTTTCTAATACAAGAACTGTATAATGTAACACTGTCAATAACACAAAATATCAGCCAAATCACTTCTATAGCACAGGCTTAAGCATTAAAGTAAATGACTTTTTTTTTTTGGAAAGTGTATGCCTAGGTATTTCAATTTAGATATGGGGTTTGCACTTGGACAAAACTTAACTAGAACAGAACATGGGTTTTTGTTCATGCCTTATTTGGGATAAATATGTGGCATGTCCTATTTGAAATTTATAGCTTTTAAACTGCATTATGACAACCTATTTTAGGCAGATATGCTTCTACTTAGCCATCAAATACAGCTGAACTTTTCCCCATCAAATTTAGTTTGTCAGTAATTATTTTCCAGGATTCCATCTCTTCCCACTCTAGCACATTTGCCTTAGGGCTGGTGATTTCCAGTCTTGTGCAAAGGAACACTCACACACAAATACAAACCAAATTGAGACAGCTTGCATTTAGGAAACCAAATATTATAATAGGAAGGGAAATTGTGTTTAAGACAGAAGGATAAAGAATCTTGGCAATTTTTTTTTAAAGTGCCAGAATTGGCAGCATCTGCAAATTTTTTGGTTTTAAAAATATAAAATATAATCTTGTTTTCTAGTTTTAAGATGAGTTCTGGTCATTGGAGACAATGAAACAAAAGCCTAAAAATGGAAATAAGTTGTTTCCAAAGTTACTGAAAGACAATATTAGGAAAATTAATAAATATATTTTCCTCCATTTTTTGTGGAAAAAATCACAATATCATGGTAGTGATATAGAATTAGATATTTTTAAAACATAAAATTAAAGGGAATATTACAATGGAATTTTCTTTCTTTTTTAGGATATTCTTGTGATCTTCAAGGAAATAAAAATGAAATTTAAAAATTCGAAAGCCAAATATAAGTAGTCTATCACAATAATATCTAGCATAAAATCAAGGAAAAGTCAATAGAGCTTAATTATCTTCAATTAAATGCCAACATGTCTTAGAATGACTATCTTTGCTTTGAAAGATGCCTTTCCCAATTTTTATAATTCAGTACAAAAGCATCATCTAATTTAGCTATTTCCTTGAGTGCCAGAGAAATGAGTTGTCTTTACCCCATTTGTTCCCTACATATATGTTTCTCTATTAGTATATGCTATGTATGTACCTACTCTTTCATTTCACTCTATGTATTTGTAGAAGAGGAGACTCCAGGTTTATGGGGAAAATGTTTTGTTATTCATTTTATTTTTTTTTTCATTCTTTTTGTTTGTTTGTTTGTTTATTTGTGGGACAATAAAGATTAAGTGACTTGCCCAAGGTCACACAGCTAGTAAGTGTCAAGTGTCCGAGGCCAGATTTGAACTCAGGTCCTCCTGAATCCAGAACTGGTGCTTTATCCACTGTGCCACCTAGCTGCCCTATTCATTTCCATACTAAGCAGTTTCCCTACATGACTTTGCTTTAATCTTATTGTGTCAAATACCTAGCAATTAAAGATGATGAATGCTTGTGAGCTGTTTTCAGGAGTACAGAATATTTTAAAAGTGGGATACTTTGTGCATTGATAGTTAATAATAATAATAATAATAATAATAATAATAATAATAAGAAGAAGAAGAAGAAGAAGAAGCTAACATTGATATAGTGCTCACTATGTGTCAGATACTGTGCCAAGAGCCTTACAATTATGATCTCATTAGATTCTCACAACAACCCTGGGAGGTGCTATTATTATCCCCATTTTACAAGTGAGGAAAAAAGAGGTGAATTGACTTGCCCAGGATTACACAGCTAGTAAGTGTCTGAGGACATTTTGAACTGTTTTCCTGCCCTCAGGTCTGGTGATCTGTCTCCTGTGCCTCCTAACGTCCTCTAAGAACACAGAACTCCAGCTCTGGCTGGGAAACTATTGACAAGTTCTTTTGATTTTTTGCATGACTAACTTGGCCTGTTTTGAATAAAGTTTATGTTATCATCCTGCTCAAAGTATCATAGTAATTTCTAAAATGTAATCATAATGGTGTTTTTAGCAATAGTTCTCTGAAATCTGTCCACAGTAAGAATGAAGTTATAATGCCATATTTTTTTTCAGTTTTTGTACATTATCACTGCTGCTTCTAATATGCACATGATTATGCCTTAAAGTTTTAATTTGTATTACTTTAATTGCTAGCATGGCTGTGCATTCTTCTTTCTGATCTACTCTTTTCTCATGTCTAAACTGTTTACTTTAAAAAAGAGAGAGATGATTTGCAATATTGGAAAAAACTCTGGACAGAAGACAGCCTGTAACAGTGAGTGGGCAGTCTTCTACAGGGGATTTAGTGTGTGCAAAGCCCTAGATAAATCCTATTTAAAAAGGCTTCTCAGGGGCAGCTAGGTGGTACAGTGGATAAAGCACCAGCCCTGGATTCAAGAGAACCTGAGTTCAAATCTGGCCTCAGATACTTCACACTTACTAGCTGTATGACCCTGGGAAAGTCACTTAACCCCAATTGCCCTGCAAAAAAAAGAAAAAGAAAAAAAAAGAAAAAGGCATCTCCCTCCAAAATACTGATCCTACACATAGAGAAATTCTGTGTGTGTGTGTGTGTGTGTGTGTGTGTGTCTAGAGGTATAAAGGGGAGATTCAAAGGATCGGGGAGACTTCACAGAGAAGGGGATTTGAGATGTAATATACTTTACAAGCCTTAAACCACTGTATAAATGTTAACCACTATAATTACCACTCAGGTAAAACAAAATAGATAATACTTGGAAGTATCTGGATGATTCTGGTCCCAGATCAATCAATAAATGTTTATCAGACATCTTCAATATATCAGACTCTGTGCTGAATACTAGGAGTACAAAGACAACAATGAAACTGCCTCTACCTTTAAGGATCTTACATTCTATTAAATGAGAAAACTGTTAAAAAACATACAAAATATGTATATAACCATTGGTAACAAACAACCAAGAACAACAAACAGAAGTTGGGGTAGGTTATTTGTCCAACATTTTGGCTTGATTATACAGACACTGCTCAGAACTCTCCTTTAGTTTGAAAAAACGCCAGCGATTATATGATGGGGAGAGAAGGAAGAAGATTCATATGATGGGAGGTAGGTAACAGCCTTTCCAAAGGCATGGAGATGGAATCTAGAATGTTGTGTATGGGAAGGAGCCAGGTGACTTGATTGGAAACTAGTATACATGATAGAGAGTAATTTGTGATAAACCTAGGTAGTTAGAGCTAGCCTGAAAGTAGTTTCATATACCAAATAGAGGTGGTAACATTTTATTGTTTTTTTGGTTTTTTGCTGGGCAATGAGGGTCAAGTGACTTGCCCAGGGTCACACAGCCAGTAAGTGTCAAGTGTCTGAGGCCAGATTTGAACTCAGGTCCTCCTGAACCCAGGGCCAGTGCTTTATCCACTGTGCCACCTAGCTACCTCAGTAACATTTTATCCTGGGCAATTAGGAGCCATTGGAGTTTCCTGAGAAGGTGGGTAACATAATCAAAGCTGTTTTGATGAAAGTGAGACTTGAAGAACATCAATTAAATTACTGGCTTAATAGAACAGTGATAAGAATCTGAACTGGGTTGGTTGAGGTGTGAATGGAGTGGAAGATAGAAGTCAAGCAACTGTATAGTTAGAATCAAAACAATTACTCCACGAATTAGATTTGCTAACTCCTTGTGCAAAACAGACTAAATAACTTCAAATAATGAAGATTTAGATTGAGCATTGGATACAGGGGGAGGAAGGAGAAATGGAATAAAGGATAGATATCTTTTAATAGGAAACTGAACCACTGTGTATCTTCATTTCTGATAAGCTTGAATTCCTGAGTATCTGCCACTCACAGGGTACTTGACCATCTCAATAAAGCTGCACTGCTTTCCTTTATATTCTCCCATGTCTGGGTTTCTCTACCAGTTGGCTAGTTCGCATAAATCCTAGCAAACCACCTGCCCTCAATTCTTATCAGGAAATCACTTTGGGATTAGAAGGCTAAATAGAGATACAATGCAGAGTATGTGAAAGTGTTTTTTCTCATGGAGGACATTAGCTCTTGTCTAGTCTTTTGTCTAATAGACAGAGGCTAAATTTCTGATTTATTTTTTATTTTGGGAATTTGCCCCTGGAAGCCATTCTCTGCTCATTAATGTAGGCCAGCTCTTGTAATTTAATTAGATTCTCAGTTGAGCTGTCAGAATCCAGTGCAAAAATAGTGTAGATAGTATTCCTACTGCCTTAAAGTTATGTTTAGTGAGCTGGATTAAGATAGAATTATTCCTCTCCCCTTTCTTAGTATCACATTCCCAAGGGAACTCATTAAACTTTATTTTCACAATGCAAAGCCTTTTTTAATGTAATATTTTAATGTACAGGGAAGAGTCTTCATCCCCCCCACTTCTATCTTTCTTTTTTTTTTTATGTGAAGTATCTCCAAAAAATAAGATTACCCACGAAAGGTGGGTGAGGAGATATAGGAGGGATTGATTACTTTTTTAAAAAAGAAAATCTTATTTTGAAGTCTTAGCTATATTGTATTCTGCAATTTTAATTTTTTTTTGGCACCTCAGAATGGTAAACACTTGTAGAAGCATATAGAAACAGTTTCAGCTCACAAGATAATTAGTGAAAAAAATGAACACCAATTATACTAAGTTTTGGGGGTTAGTTCACTCTAAATTAATGAAAAATCTGAATTGTAGAGCAGTAGTTCCAAAACTGAGGAATGAGGATTTGGGAAGTGGACAACAGAATTATTACAAAGGAATGTAAATTCCTGTTCAGGCAAACCTTGGCCATTTTGAACTTTATTCAGCCTCAGCAGAATATTCAATGTGACAGTATAATAACTATACCTACTCCAGATTAAATGTGTCACACATATGTGTAATTCTATTTTCCAAATTTATGTTAATGATGTCTTGATTAATACAGTGAAAATTAACTGAAATGTACTAATGAATTCATAGTGGTTTGGGCTATAATTCATGTTTTCAATTGTCATGTGGGGGGTCCATGAATTTTTTTTCCATGTTACAAAAGAGTTCTCCATCCCCAAAAGGAGAAAAAAAAATCTATTTGTACAAAAATATTTATAGCAGCTCTTTTTGTGGAGGCTAAGAATTGGAAATCAAAGGAATGTCCATCAATTGGGGAATGGCTAAAGAAACTATGTTATATGATGGTGATGAGAAGCAGGATGATTTCAGAAAGGCCTGAAAAAGACTTGTATGAACTAATTTATAATAAATTGAGCAGAACCAAGAGAACATTGTGCACAGAAACAGCAAGATTGTTTGATGAACAACTTGCAAAGACAACTATTCTCAGCAATACAATGATCTGTGACAATCCCAAAGGCCCATTAATGAAACATACTCTCCACCTCCAAAGAAAGAACTTATATTGATTGAACAGACTGAAGCATGCTATTTTTCACTTTCATTTTTTTTCTTTTGTTCATGTTTTCTTATACAGAATGACTAATATGTTCATGTTTTACATAATTGTATATTTATAACCTATATCTGATTTCTTACCACCTCAGGGAAGGAGGAAGGGAGGGAGGGAATGAGGCATAAAAATTGGAACCCCAAACTAAAAATAAAAATGTTTATTACAAAAAAAAAGGATTCTCTTACTTGAAAAAGGTAGGAACCACTGATGGAGATTATACATTTTGATGATTTTCTGTTGTTTTTCTTAAGCTTCAGTTTCTCAAACCGAGTATCAAATTACTTCCTTTTACTTCTTAGGAATTACTAGAGACTAGTTGTTTTTTGAGGCAGGAAGATCTGGGGTCAAGTCTTTCCCCTGATACATAGTGGCAGTGTGATCCTTGGCAAATCACTTAACATGTAGGTTAAGCCAAATCTTGGTGACTATACAAAGGTGCTGATCCTCATTGATAAGGAAGTTTCCCATAAAGAAATCCCAGGATCAATTAAGAAGAAAAAAAAAAAAAGAGTGGAGCAATCTTACCCAGTCAGTGTTATATCACAGTATAATGAAGAAAGTAGGGATCTCAGGGTCAACCTTTGCTGAATTCTCTTGTTTTAAAGATTAGGAAACAGAAGGAAGGAAAGTTAAGTGACTTGTTCATTATCACACAGGTAATAAGCATCAGAGCTGCTGAATTGAATCTCTGATTCCAGAGATAGTGTTTTGTTCTAATATGTAAGACATATTTGTAAATGGAAATCATCAATAGCAATTACAAATAATACAAATATATTTGCCTTACCATCTTTTAAAACAAATTTATCTCTTTAGTAGGTTAAACATGACCATTTCAGAGATTCCCCTCTCCCTTTTCTAAAATCACTTTGATGCAATTTGCTTTGACAATCCAAAGTACCTAGATTCTATCTACATTCAAAAAGATATTCAAAAGATAAACTTTATCTCAGTCTCTGTATCAGTACAACCTCCAAAATGAATGGAGCTCAAATTAATAAAGTTTAACTATCTTCATGCCTTTTTGAAGTTTATAACAACATTAAACCAGAAGAAATAGAACCCTATTTAATTTTTACCATGGATGTGAACATGATGTTCCTTTCTTGTCAAAGTTGTAAAGGGTTGGAGTCAAGGATGAGATTTCTCCTCAAGTGCAACACCATTCCCTCAATAGATAAGAGCAATAAAAACAAGCCATTATTCCATAGGCCTGTGGTTGTTATTTTAAAAATATATATTCAGAAACATCAAAAGTCATGTATTTTACATTGCTGGTGATTTGTTCATCTCTCTTCAGATTAGCTCACCCATATGCCTGTTCACTTCACATGTCCTCCCTTAAGGATAGAGCAAAGATGAGTGTGGATCATTTATCTGAAGTTTTTTTTTTCTTTTCCTTAGATATTTAGTTCACCCCTCCTGTTTAAATTAAACTCTCCTCTTATTGTTAATGTATGACTTAATTTTATTAAAAAAGAATAATATGGTGGTATTACTTGGCTTATTTGCAAAGTGAAGATTAAGTACTAAATAATTATTCAGAAGGGGATTTATCCATAGCTCTCCCGTGGAAGAAAATTAGTTTCCTGAAAATACAGGCCAAATGTGTTATTCATAATTTTATGGTAAAAAGAAGTAAAATTGATATGAGAATGTTTGGCATGGACCACAAAATCCCATTAGCAGCAAACATCTGTGACAGTCTAGGAGTGGAACACACCACAGGAATGAATTACATATCTAATAGTTCCCTTGAGTTTCTTCTGGGGCATTAGAAAGAGAAAGACTGTTGTTTTAAGTAGGGACTTTAACTTCTTTCCACTTTTAACCAAATGAGCTTAAATGGTAACACAGCTCCTTGGGCAAATGGAACAGCCATAATGTTAATACTTAGAAAGGGTAATAGGGAGTTGTAAATGCATGATACGAGATCTGAAGCCAGCAGGGGCTGACTTGTGCTTGCCCCAGGAAACCAACATGGTGGGTGGGAAACTTCCTCTCTCTAGTAAACAGATAGTCTTGCTGTGATTTCTAGGCAGAGAGTTGGAGCCCTGGTAGGAAGAACAGTTGCTCTTGTTCAGTGGGCCATCACAACTTTTGAGTTCCACCATGGTCTTGACCCTGTTCTGGGCCCACCCTCCCCTCCTAGTAGTACTACACCTGATCAAGGTGGAATGCCTATGTGTTACCTGGTCTGCAGATCCATTTACTAGTATCTATGGTAATGGTATATGTATCACTTTGGAATTTCCTAGGATCTCTTCTCCCCTCCATGACATTCTCTTCATAAATGGAATTTCCTCTCCAGGGGTCCAAATTCCATACACAGTCCTGTATGTATGTATTTCAAAGGAGAAAGACACAGAATTTCCCCAACATTAATCATGTTAGACTGTGGCTATATCTGGATGGAAAAAGGAGGCCCAATGTATAAGATAAAAATGAGGGTAGAACCAAGTTAATCATTGGGGAAGGTGTGATAAGATAAATAATGTTTTTGTAAGTTGAAAATAGCAGAAGTAAGGATCACAGTATCATAGATTTAGAACTGGAAGGGACTTTAATGTAGGAGTGTCAAATGGTAGGCCTATGGACTACATGAGAAACCAGATTAAAGTGTACTTGGGAAATATTTAACACAATATATAAAAATACTAAAGAATATAGATTATGTTAATATGTGGTTTCCTAAATGTGGCCTGTAGGAATTCTTAGTTAGGATGTTTAGTGGACCTCTTTCTATTTGAGTTTGACAGCACTGAAGCAGTTCAATCCCCTTATTGTACTGAGGAAGAAGTGAAGCCAAGAGAAGTAAGTAATTTTGTCCAAAGTCACACAAGTATTTTTTTCTAATATTTTTCCATTTATTTAGAATTTTATTTTTTCCCAAATTACATGTAAAAACAATTTTAACATCAATTTTTAGAAGTTTGTGTTCCAAATTCTCTTCCTCCCTCCCTCTCTGCACCCCCTTAAGAACACAAGTATTTCAATGTCATGCAAAACATTTCCACATTAGTCAGCTTGTGAAAGAAAAAAGTAAGAAAAAAAAACTTTAGAAAAAGGAACTAAAGATTTATGCTTCAATCTATATTCAGACACCATCAGTTCTTTCTCTGGAGATGGACTGCATTTTTCATAAGTTCTTCTGAGTTGTCTTGGATCACTGTATTGCTGTAATTAGCTAAGGCATTCACAGCTGATCATCTTACAATGTTGCTATTATTTTGTATAAAGTAAATTGCACTTTGCATCAGCTCACATAAGACTTTCTAGGTTATTCTGATAGCATCCTGCTCATCATTTATTATAGCACAATAGTGTTGCATCATAATCTCATCCCACAATTTGTTCAGCCATTCCCCAAATAATGGACATCTCCTCAATTTTGAATTCAACTTTTTGGTTTTTATCTCTTTTTGGATATCAACATAGTAGTGGTATTACTAGGTCAAAGATCATGAATGGTTTTATAGCCCTTTGGCCATAGTTCCAAATAACTCTACAGGATGTTTGAGACAACTTTTTTTTTCATATGGTTATAGGTAGCTTTGATTATTTTATCTGAAAATTTCATATCTTTTGATCATCTTTCAATTGGGCAATGGCTCTTATTTTTAAAAAAATTGACTCAGTTCTCTTTGTGTATGAGAAAGGAGGCCTGTCAGACAAACGTACTTCATTTTATTTTTTCACAGTTACTATTGCCTTTACTGTTTCCTAGGATCTCTTCTGCCCTGCACGCCATTCTTTTTGTAAATGGAATTTCCATAGTTAACATTTCCCTTCATCCTATTCCCTACCTATGATTTTTACTTTATTTTCTATCTTCTTTCAACCTGTCCCTCCTCAAAACTGTTTTAATTCTGACTGTCCCCTCCCCTAATCTGCCCTCCCTTCTATCAACCCCACTCCTTATCCCCTTACACTCTTACTTTCCTGCAGGGTAGGATAGATTACTATACCCAATTTGAGCCAATTTTGATGAGACTAAAGTTCACTCACTTCCCAGCTCTTCCTCCATCTTCCCCTCTACTATATAAGCTTTTTCTTGTTTATTTTATGAGTTACCTTACCCCATTCCACCTCTCCATTTACCTTTCTCCAACTGAATTCCTCTCACCCCTTAATTTTCTTTTTTAAAGATATCATCCATTCATATTCAACTCACACCTGTGCCCTCTGTCTAAACATACTCTATCCAGCTGCCCTAAAAATGAGAAAGTTCTTATGAGCTACATGTATAATCTTCCCATGTAGGAATGTAAACAATTTAACCTTTTAACATCCCTCATGATTTCTTTTTTCTGTTTACCTCCTTATGCTTCTCTAGGGTCTTGCATTTGAAAGTCAAATTTTCTATTCAGCTCAGGTCTCTTCATCAAGAGTACCTGAAAGTCCTCTCTTTTATTGAATTCCCATTTTTCCCCTGAAGGATTATGATCAGTTTTGCTGCATAGGTGATTCTTGGTTGTAATCCCATTTTCTTTGCCCTCCAGAATATTATATTCCAAACTCTCTGATTCTTTAATGTAGAAGCTGCTAAATACTGGTTTATTCTGACTATGGCTCCACAATACTTGAATTGTTTCTTTGTAACTGCTTGAAATATTATCTCCTTGACTTGGGAGCTCTGGAATTTGGCTCTAATATTCCTGGAAGTTTTCCTTTTGGGATCTCTTTCTGGAGGTTATTGGTGGATTCTTTCAATTTGAATTTTACCTTCTGCTTCTAAAATATAAGGGGAATTTTCCCTTACAATTTCCATGAAGATGATGTCCAAATTCTTTCCTTGATTATGGTGTTCAGGTAGTCCAATAATTTTAAAATGATCTCCCCTGGATCTATTTTCCAGATAAGTTGTTTTTCTAAGGAGATATTTCACATTGCCTTCTATTTTTTAATTCTTTTAGTTTTGATTTATTGTTTCTTGATTTCTCATAAAGTCATTAGCTTCCATTTGCTCAATCCTAACTTTTAAGGAATTATTTTCTTAAGAGAGCTTTGTCCCTCCTTTTCTGTTTTACCAATTCAGCTTTTCATGCTATTGACTTTTTTTCATGATTTTCTTGAATCGCTCTCATTTCTCTTTCCATTTTTTCATCTACTCTCTTTACTTCCAAAGTCCTTTTTTGAGCATTTCTTTGGCCTGAGGCAAAAGCATGTTTTTCTTGGAAGCTTTGGATGTAGGAGCTGTGACTTTGTTATTTTCTTCTGAGGCTGTATTTTGATCTACATTGTCACCATAAAAACTTTCTAGACAGCATTTTTTTTTTCATTTTTGCTCATTTAAGCAAGCTGTTTTTTTAAAAAAAATATTTAGACTTTTCCCCAAGTTACATGTAAAAAATTAAAAAACAAAATTTTTACATTGATTTTTAAAACTTTGGGTTCCAAACTTTCTTCCTCCCTCCCTCCTTAACCCTCCCTATGAAATCAAGCAATTCAATGTAAGTCATACATGTGCAGTTATGCAAAACATCTTCACATTAGTCAGGTTGTGAAAGAAAATATACAAAATAACTTTAGGAAGAGTAGCTAACAAATAAAATTATACTTCAATCTGTATTCAGATACTATCAGTTCTTCCTCTGTTAATGGTTTACATTTTTCATATGACTTTCTGACATCATACTGCTCATCATTTCTTTCACAATTATTATTGCTAACTCTATTACCCTCTATCATATTCCCTCCCCTTGATATTTACTCTATTTTCTATCTTCCTTCACCCTATCCTTCCTCAAAAGTGTTTTGTGTTTTACTGACCCCTTCACCAATCTGCCCTTCTTTCCTTTCCCTCTCCCCCCAGTCATCTCCTTCCCCTCCCACTTTTCCTCAGGGCAAAATATATTACTATACCCCCTTGAGTGTGTATGTTATTCTCTCTTTGAGCCAATTCTGATGAGAGTAATGTTCACTCACTCCCCCAGTCCTTCCCCATGTTCCCTTCCACTCCATAAACTTTATCTTGTTTCTTTTATGTAAACTACTTTTCCCCAGTCCATTTCTCCCTTTCCTTTCCTTCCAGTGCATTCCTCTTACCCCTTAACTTTATTTTAAGAATATAATCATGGGTTAGCTATGTGACACAGTGGACAAAGCTTCAGCCCCAAGACCATATCCAGACACAGACATAAGTCACTGCACCCTGCCTTCCCCACAAAAATAAGGATAAACAAAAAATAAAAGCTTTACAGAAATTATCCCTTTATAATCAATTCACACATGTGCTTTCTAAGTATATTCCATTCAGCTGAGCTAATACTGAGAAAGTTCTTATGAATTAGAAGTACTATCTTCCCATGTAGAAATATAAACAGTTTAATCTTTTAATATAACTCATGATTTATTTTTCCTGTTTACCTCCTTATGCTTCTCTAGGATCTTGTATTTGAAAGTCAAATTTTCTGTTCAGATCAGGTTTTTCATCACACATCCCTGAAAGACCTCTTTTTCATTGAAGTCCCATTTTTCCTGTGAAAGATTAAACTCAGATTTACTGGGTAGGTGATTTTTGGTCATAATCCCAGTTCCTTTGCCCCCTGGAATATCATATCCCATGCCCTCTGGTCCTTTAATGTAGATGCTGCTAGATCTTCTTTTATCCTTATTGGAGCTTCACAGTATTTGAACATCTTTTTTCTATCTGCTAGCAATATTTTTTCCTTGACCTGGGAGTTCTGGAATTTGGCTATAATATTCCTGGGGTTTTCCTTTTGGGATCTCTTTCAGGAGGCGATTGGTGGATTCTTTCCATTTCTATTTTACCTTCTGCTTCTAGAATATCAAAGCAAATTTCCCTGACAATTTCTTGAAATATGATGTCTAAACTCTTATTTTCATCATGCTTTTCAGGTAGTCCAATGATTTTCAAATTATCTTTCCTGGATCTATTTTCAAAGGAGATATTTCACATTGCCCTCTGTTCTTTTGTGGGTTGTACTGCTCCAGGAGTTGTCTTATGGCATTATTTCTAGAGTGTGTGTATGGGTTTGTTGGGAGTTTGGGAGAGCCACAGACATTCCTTCATCACCTTGGCTCTGCCCCCATTCCCAGGCTATTTCTTGACTTTTAACTATTTGTTAAAGTGGGCCACTGGTTACAGGGTAGAGGATGTACTGTTCCAAGCTTCAGGGGATCTGAGCAGCTTTTTTCTGAGATAACTCCAGGAATATGTAAGTTCTGAGTTTTTCCAAGGTGTTATGATCTAAGGAGAGGTATATTTACTACTATCTGGTCATTTGCTCTGGTCTGCAACCTACCACAGTTATGCTTTTCTGCCTTGAAACTAAGAGCAGGGAACCAAAGACAGCTTAGAAGGTCAGAAGGAGGGAGCTGTTGTGCCGAGACAGGAGTGAAGCTCAACCTCACTGTCACACTGACACAATTTCAGTCCCAAGTAGGCCTTGCCAGAGAAAGAGAACCCCAGAAGCTAGGTGGCTCAGTGAATAGAGCACCAACCCTGGATTCAGGAGGACCTGAGTTCAAATCTGACATGGCTTTAAACTTTACACTTACTAGCTGTGTGACCATAGGCAAGTCACTTAACCCCAATTGCCTCACCAAAAAAAAAAAAGAGAGAGAAAGAGAGAGAACCCCAGAGTCTCTGAATCAGCCACAGTGCTAGTGTCATCTGGAAATAAGCTCACGGTCTGTTGAGAGGACTGTTCCTTTGGCTGGGGCGAGATAACTGGGATCTCTGCTTGTGCTGAGGCAGAAATTGGGTTTTTCACCCCTGCTGGGAACCAGGAAGTAGGCTTGAGTAGCAGTGGCCCAGGTGGGGGAGGGTCACAGGCTTGTTGAAGCCGACAACCACAACACACAAAGCTGATTGGTTTGCAAGTTGGTCTGGGGTCATCTACGGACCAGGGAACAGGCCAGGAGAATGAAGAACCTGCCCCTCCTTAAATCATACCACCTGGGACCTCCTGAAGCTTGGTACAGTGCAGCCTGGAACATTGCCCCACTTTAAGGAACAAAAAGTCATGTAAAAGAAAGGCAAGAAAAGCAGACAGAGAAAGGTGAGGACCAAAAAAATTTCTTTAGTGACAAGGAAGATTGAGGTGCACCCTCAGAAGTAGATAGCATCATCAGGACCCCTATATCTAAAGCTTCCAAGAAAAATATGAATTGGTCTCAGTCCATAGGAGCACTCAAAAAGGACTTTGAAGATATAATTAGAGAGGTAGAGGAAAAAAATAGAAAAAGAAATGAGAGTGATACAGGAGAGATATGAAAAAAAAATTCAACAGGTTGAAAAGCCAAATGGAAAAGGAGATACAAAAGCTCTCTGATGAAAATAATTGCCTAAGAATTAAGATTAAACAAAAGGAAGCTACTGACTTTATGAGAAACCAAGACAGAATAAAGCAAATCCAAATGAATAAAAAAATAGAGGGCTATGTGAAATAGCTTCTTGGAAAAACTGCTGATTGGAAAATAGATCCAGGAGAGATAATTTGAAAATTATTGGGCTACCTGAAAACCATGATCAAGGTAAGAGCTTAGACATCATCTTGTTTGTTTGTTTGTTTTTTTTTTTTTTTTGCGGGGCCATTGGGGTTAAGTGACTTGCCCAGGGTCACACAGCTACTAAGTGTCTGAGGCCAGATTTGAACTCATGTCCTCCTGAATCCAGGACCAGTGCTCTATCCACTGCGCCACCCAGTTGCCCCTGACATCATCTTCCGAGAAATTGTCAGGGAAAATTACCCTGATATTCTAGAAACAGAAGGTAAAATAGAAATTGAAAGAATCTACTACTCACCTCCTAAAAGAGATCCCAAAAAGAACACTCCCAGGTACAATATAGCCAAATTCCAGAGGTCCCAGGTCAAGGAAAAAATATTGCAAGCTGCCGAAAAGAAACAATTCAAGTACTGTAGAGCTGGAGTCAGGATAGCACAAGATCTAGCAACTTCTACCTTAAAGGACCAGAGGGCATAGAGTATAATATTCCAGACAATTACAACCAGGAATCACCTACCTAGCAAAACAGTATAATCTTTCAGAGAAAAGAATGGAACTTCAGTGAAAAAGGGGAACTTCAGGTGTTTGTAATGAAAAGACCTGAACTGAAAGGAAAAGTTGATTTTCAAATATAAGACCCCAGAAAAACATAAAAAGTTGGAGTTGGGTGACATGCCTGGGATAGTGCAGTGGGTGACTGTCTTTTGTCTGAGGCCAAATTGGGAGTTGGATCCCCCTGAGTCCAGGGTGGATGCTTTGGCCACTGTGTCACCTAGCTGCCTTATGATGACATCTTTTGGGTAAAATTGAGGGGTGAGAGGACTGCACTGGGGGAGGGTTAAGGGAACAGGTACCATGGGGTGAAATCCCCCATGAAAGAAACAGGAAAGGGTTTATGGAGTTGGGGAAGAGATAGGGGAAGAGTAGGGCAGTACATGAACTTTACAGTCATTAGAATAGGCTCAAAGACCTTAATCCCATCAGAGTTGGTTCAAGGAGGGATTACCACACACACAATTGGGTGGAGTAATCTATTTAATCAGGGCAGTAAATGAGCCTAAAATTAATCAGAATTGGCTCAAAGACCTTAATCTCATCAGAATTGGCTCAAGGATGGAATAACATACACACTCAATTGGGTGGAGTAATCTATCTAACCCTGCAGGACAATAGGAAGGGAAGGGGATAAAGAGGGAGGGGCAAAAGAAGGGAGGGCAGATTGGGAGAGGGGATAGTCAGAAGCAAATCCCTTTTGAAGAGGCATAGGGTGAAAGAAAATAGCTAATAGAGTAAATATCATAGGGAAGGGAATAGGATGGAGGGAAACAGTTAACAATAGTGATTGTGAAAAATAGAAAAAGTAGAAAAAATTGTCCAAAAAATATTTATAGCAATTCTTTCTGGTGACTGAGAATTGGAAATCAAAGGAATATCCATTGGGAATTTACTGAACAAGCTGTGGTGTATGATTGTAATGAAATATTATTATGCTATAAGAAATGACAAGCAGGATGATTTCAGAAAAACCTGGAAAGACTCATATGAACCGATGTATAGTTAAGTGAGCAGAACCAGGAGGACATTCTGCACAGTGACAGCTTTATTGTTCTATGATCAATTGTGAATGAATTAACTACTCTCAGGAATATAATGATCAAAGACAATCCCAAGGGACTAATGATGAAGCATAGTATCTACTTTCAGAGAAAGAACTGATACTGATTGAACACAGACTAAAAAAAAGTAACAATACTTCTGGATTGTACATATATAATCTATATCAAATTGGTTGCTGTCTAGTGGAGGGGGGAGGAAAGGGAAGGAGGGAGAAAAATTTGGAACTCTAAATTTTATGAAAATGAATGTTGAAAACTACCTTTACATGTAATTGGAAAAAACAAAATACATGTTGCAAAAAAAAAAAAAAAGAAAGAAAGAAAAGAAAAAAGAAAAAAAAAGAAACTAACAGCAGGGTCCTGCTCCACTATGGCTGCAAGCTCTGGTGTGCTTGTATTCATCCTGTGCCTGCGACCACCAATGAAGATTATGACCTTCATCTGAGCATGGGCAAAACAACAGAGTCCCACCTCAGTGCCAGTAAAGAGACCCCTGTAATCTCCCCCTTATCAAATGCTTTACCTTTTCAATGTTAGTGGGCAGAGTTCCAGAAGCAGTTGCACTTTGCTGCTGATTCAGAGGCTCCCAAGGCCTGGTTCTGGGTGTGCCCTCAGATTGGATCTGTGCCAGCATGGCCTGTGCTGGGCTGTACTCCACTCTTATCCTGGTACAACAGTCCTTTCCTGCTGACCTTCTAAGTTGTCTTTGGTTGGGAAATGTGGGTTCTGATGCTCCAGGAATTATCTTGTGACATTATTTGATGGTAGTTGGAGGGGTTTTGGGGAGAGCTCAGGCAAGTCACTACCTTTTCTCCATCATATTGGCTCTGCCCTACACAGTTGTAAAGGAAATGAATCTTAATTTGAATCTTAATTCAAATATAGGTCCTTTGACCCCATGTCTATCATTCTTCCCAAAAGACTCATCTTCCACTTAATGAGTCAAAAGGAATTGAAAGATAAGTAAAGAACAAAGAATGGAGATGAGATCAGGAGGGCAGGAAGAAAAAGAAATTGACAGTAAAGAAAAAAATTAAGGCAATATAATAAACCAAGGGACAGAAGCTTTGAAATACCTTACCTATTGCAGGACTGTGGTTCCTTTTATCCTCAGAATTCTACTGATTTTTCATTAACTCAAACTGGGCCAACTTCAATAGTATTGGAAGTAACCAGGTACTAACCTCCCACCTGTCTAAACCACCCTGACAAACACGCCATTTAAATGAAAGCCAAGCAAGCTACATCCTTCAGTACTTAGGAAATGTACTGAACTTACATTTCTAAATTTTTGTGAGAGTTGAAGTACAAAAACTGGACCGAAATCCCCCCTTTATTTCATGTAAAGTCTTTCATGCAAATGAAATAACAACAGAAATAAACTTTCTTTGAACTATTTCATTCATGTCAAATAAAGACACAAAAAAGGGTAAGTGAGGTATAGGCTGGGATAAGAATAATAAGATATGAATCTTTTGAGAGTGTGCACAGTTGATCTCGCTATCTCTGATGTAGAAATCCTGACATAGCCCAGCTTAGATGGTACTTTCTCCAAGAAGTCTACCCTTTTCTCCAGAATCTTCCCTCCCCCCTCCCCCTTCTCAGTAGAGACCTTGGTCTTTTCAATTTCCTTGCTAGCCTTATTAGACTACTCCTATCCACTTACCATCCTCAAAATTTTATAATCATCTTTCCTCTCTTTTTCATTACCAAATCACAAACTCTTTAAGGCAGGATCTGTGTGATTTAATCCTAATAAATCAATCAATAAATATTTATTAAGCACCTATTATGTGCCAGGCTCTGGGCTAAGCCCTAGAGATATAAAAAGAGGTCAAAAGACAGTCTGTGCCTTTAAGGACCTTACAGTATCTTTGTGTTCCTTGTCCAGCAGAGTCCACCTTACATGAGAAAACTGAGGCTTATAGACATAAAGTAATGTCAATAAGGTAACACAGGTAATATATAGCAGAGAGAAGATTCAAACCTAAGTCCTCTGACCCTGCACCCAATTTACTGCATCCTATATCATGCCATACTGTATGAAGAACTTAATACACGTTGGTTAAATTGAGTAGTCCGTTTGAAATGGGTTATTCATCTATGCATTTAACAAGAACTTATGAAGCTCTTATTATGTTCCAAGTGCTGTGTTAAGCATTGAGGATACAAAGACAAAAATAAAATCACCCTTATGCTTGAAAGGCTCATATTCTATTTGGGGGACAAAACAGGAACATTGATAGGAAAGTACAAAACATACATAAATAGTAAATAATTGAAAAAACTGAAAAGAGCAATAATAAGGTGGAAAGTGGCACTAGGAATCAAAAGAGGCCCTGCTTCAAAGTTAAGTAGAATATCATATTTCTTCTGTGTTCTAGTTAAGCAAGTTATTACTGGTTATATACAATTGACTCCATTTCACGTGCCACTAGGGCATAAGTTGGCAGAGTCATACTCTTTATGATTCAATTCATGGAAAGCTTTGTTTCTGCATTAAACTTGCTTTGGAAATTATTTATGAATTGTTCTCTAGGTTATATTCGGCATGGCACTGGGAGTTTACTTTTTGGCATTTAAAAGAATAAGTTTTTAGGGAACCTAGCAGTATAGTAGAGGACAATATTGTAGTCATGATTTTCAGTGGTTTTCCCCAGAAAAAGAAAAAAGGATAGAAGCTTTCTATTATGACACAATACTATAAATATAACTATTTACCACTGCCTGTACAGTGAAGGAAAACATTATCTCTTCCTTACTCATTGTCTCTGCCAAAAAAATTTCAATGGCTAAACATTTAGGCAAGAGTTGAGAGCTTATAATTTTGAGAATGACAGGTCTTATTCTTTAGATATAAATAATAAATTACTATTGTGTTGAGAGTATAATATGGAGAGAACTATTGTTTTCCATTTTCTGTGGACTAAATAACACAGTGATCACTGTCTATATTTGAGGCAAACTTTTAAAATGTTTTTATTGACATATCTACTTTAAAATTTTAAAATTATTATCTATTTAAACATTTTTTAAAAAAAAATGAGTCCCAAATTTTCTCTACCCTTCAGGCCCTCTGCCCCATATTGAGAAAGAAAACAATATGATATTAATTATACATATGAAATCATGCAAAAATATAAATTTTAGTAATATTGCAAAAAAGCAAGAAAAATAAATCAATATATACATATGCATATACACATACATGTATATATACACACACTTCACTTTGCACTTAAAGTATATCAGTACTCTCTCTGAAGATGGACAGTATTATTTCATTAGGAGGTGATGAGCATACTTTATCATTGATACTTTGGAAACAAGACTGGCCACCTCATATGGAGGAATATATGTCCCTTTTCTCCTTTCACAGATCACACAGGGAACTTCTAATTCATCCCTAATGCCTGAAGTTGCTTTCCAAGAAGATGTATTTGTGTCAGGATAGGTAGAGTAGGAAGGAAATATGAACTCTTTTTTTTTTTTTTTGCAGGGCAATGAGGGTTAAGTGACAATGTCCAGGGTCATACAGCTAGTAAGTGTCAAGTGTCTGAGGCTGGATTTGAACTCAGGTCCTCCTGAATCCTGGGTCAATGCTTTATCCACTGTACCACCTAGCTGTCCCCAATGTTAACTCTTAATATAAAAACTACCCCTTCCCCTTAAGCTATAAGAGCAAGTTATGGAATATGATTAATCACCTTTCCATTCTCCACCATTTTTTCCCATCATGGCTTCTCTCCTTTTGATTTCCAGACTAGATTTTAGCAAAGTATGTGTAAGGAGGGAAGAGTAGGGTTGTGGTGATGAAGATTTTTCACTTTAATCTTAGAGCAGCAAATGAGCTTGTAGGTTGGGTAGAAAGAAATGGAAAAAGGTGGAAAATAAAAACAATCCCTATTTATTATCATTGAATATGGCTATTGAATATGCCACTATCTCCTTGCCTTAGGTATAAAAAGCAGATGGTGATATCATATACTTAGAATATCAATAATGTAAATGCCTTTAGTCATCTTACTTTGATGGGACAGAAGGGAAATTGGAATCAGAGTTAGGAGACTTAAGTTTAAATTCTTGAGCTATTTGGTTGGATTGACATATACCCAATGAAACTAATGGGAAGTCATTCCAGAGAGTATGAATGGAGCTAATCAAACTCCCCTCTCCACTTCCAGTGTATTAAGTTCTTCATATCAGTGATGAATTTCTGCTTTGGGATGACACAGTAATGCCTTATTAGTCCCTAAGGATTTACATTTTTGGAATGAAAAAGCAATTCCTTTTCTTAGGATGGTGGTAGGACCTTCAACAAAGAGAAGAAAAAGATCAATAAACATTAAAAGCACTGAAAATATCTGTTATTTTTCTTTTTTCCTATCTTTTTAATGTTCTTAGAATCTTAGAGTGTTTACTCAAACTTCTATTGAAGGAAGAAGGGAAGAAAATAATTTTATAGCAATGATGGCTGCTTACATATGGTAGTGAATATGTGTCCTTGTCTAAATGGGTCTGAGAATGGATATCAAGGCCTCAATGTTCTTTTCTGCTGAATTTTGTTTCCTGAGGTAAAATGACCAAAGAGTAATCCAAAGGTCTATCTTTCCAATCTTGTTGGCAAAATTTTGATTTTAAGAGACTAGGATCTCATGGTTCTTGATTATTATTACTTAGCAGGATGTGACTGCTGAAATGACTTCTAAGAAAAGATCACCACCATAAAGAGGATAAACCTAAAGCATTCCTTTTTCTTCCCACAATATAAGGACCTTGAGTAAACTGTTCAGACAATTCAGTGCCAAGGTGAAGGTGAAATGTCTTAAAGTTGTCCTAGTAAGTTTTTTCATGATTTAACATTTTAAATATCAACCTCCTGGGAGAGTATAGTAGAAGTGATGGGTTATTATATTGTAAAGGGCTAAAATCCTAGCTATTCTGTCTAAAATATCTAATGAGTGGTCAACAACCAATTATAAGCTTTAGCAAGAGTTAGACTTTTAAGCATTTCTTAAGGAAAATAAGAATTTGGTGATGAGAGAAAGAGGCCTAGATTCAGCTATCTATCTCAGGAAGCCCACATTTCTGCTCCACTTTCCACGAGAGTCCTGACGAAAGACAGCAAGAGAGCCAGCCTTGCCCCTTCTTCCTCCCACAAGCCGCCTGTGAACCTGGGAACATTGCGTCCACATGTATACGCAGCTCCAAGGTAATTAGCTGGTATCTTTGATAGACAGTACTCACAAGCAAATATCACTTCCTGACCCTAAAGAAAAGTCACATGGCTTGCCCTCAGACACCTTCTCCTCATGACGGAGCTTTCCTACAGTAACTCTCCAGCATGTGGTGTCACTCCAATCATTACAATATCATGATTTTAGTTATCAATGCACACTTATGAGTCTTTTATATTGTAGCTATTCCTTTTGTAGTGAAGGTAATAAATATATGTTTTATCTCTGATCATTATGTACATTGAATGCCTTTCTAGAATAGAATCTATTAATTACAAGACTAAGATTAGATTTTTTCCTGGGACTCCAGAGTGGGGAGCATAATGAACCAGGATGAAAGAAGACTTCACTCAGTTCTATGAGACTAAATTCCTCTACGATCAAACCAAGTCACACAGTTAGTAAATAACAATGTAAAGTGCACTCGTCAAGGTCATATGAGGTACTCTCTCCTACCAAGAAAGCCCTGGGTTTTATATTAGCATTTACAAATTGTGTGAATGAATAAGTCAAATCTCTTTCACCCTTAGTTTTCTCATCTATAAAAGTTAGAAAATAACACTTTGCTTCCCAAATACTTTCATCATCCAAATAAAATTGCTTTCTCCAGAGTTATTAATGAGAATCATAATTACCAAATCTATTGATATTTTCTTAATCTTTGTACTTGTTTAAGTTTGTATTTGGCTACCTTGATGCTGTGGATCATGAACTTCTTCATGCTAGTATCTTCTCTCTAGATAATCACAAAACTTTGCTCTCCTGGTTCTCTTCCTACCTGTATAACTGCCCCCTTTCTGTCTCATTGGCTGATTCTTAATTAATCCCATTGTGATGAAATAATGAGATTTAGCAGATACTCAAAGACCCACTGGAGATTAATCTAGACAGATTGAATCAAGTGAGAGTGATTAACTGTTGATTAGCCTACTTCAAGTTAACTGGATTGTAATCACACCTTGAGAACACCTTCAGAACCAATGGATATGGATGATGCCAACCAATCAGTTTGAAGCAGTGTGTAAGGACCTCTGTTCCAGACCTATAAAAAGCTTCCACAATCAGTTTGCTGGAGAGAGTTTATGATTGAAGCAGGCTTGTGGCAGAGGACTTGAGGAAGAACCAGACCAGGCTAGAACTCTAGGTTAAATAGGCTTTTTTCTTAACTTTCTGAACTCCATGGGAATATCTGTATGCTTTAATAAATGTTTAATGCCCAAGGACTGGTGCTAAAGCTTCTAATTTAAGGTGACCACAATTTAGATTTTAAACATCACAGTTTGGCGACCACGAAGGGACTCCTGAACCCCATAACCTTCTGATCTTCACATTTGGTAAGAAATGTTATGTTTGTAAGTATGTTAATGCTTCATTTTTGTGGACTTTCTGTTTTGATTTATCTTTACCTGCTTTTGCCTTTAACTAATAACTTTATAAAATATTCATATTATGAAAGAGAAAATAAAGGGGTTGAAGAAAAACAAGAGAAACTTTATCATCATCATATTTCAATAATCTGCTTCTATTGCCATAAACTGGCACATAATTTGCCAAAATGCAGAAGTAGACAGCAAGATATTAATATGAGATGTGGAGATTTTAGATATTGAAATAAAAAATGCTCTAAATTCACTCAGAGAAATAATGTCAGTTCAAACATTACATAAAGATTTCCTTTTTATGCCATTGTATCTACATTTTGAAATTAATAGTATGAGTGTGTTTTCATAGAGATTTTCATTCTTTTAAGATTGTGTTTTTGTTTTCCAACTGATTATTTGATCAAATTATATAAAGTATTTCCTTGGTAAATTGATTACTATGACAAGTATAAATTAATTCTAGAAATATTTTTGCAAAAAGATATTATTTGGAATCATTGTACATTGTAACTTATATTCTGATTCAAAGCAAATTCACAGTTTTTGTGATCATTTCACATTTTTTGCTATCATTATTATCCTCAAAGTTTTAAATCCATATGAGACTTGGATTATTGGAATTTGCCATTTAAGTCATTAATTTCCTTTACCCATGAGAGGAATACATACAAGAGCAGGCATTTAACTCTCACAGAAGGGGAGACACTTATGAAGTCCAGGTACTGCACAGATGGCTGGAAGTTTTCATCCCACCTATCTCATTCTACACCTGGCTTCTATTCCCCTACAATATGCCTGATGTCATGGACGTCTCAATCCCATGCATCTGATTAAGCCTGACTAAGTTTCCTCCAATATGTTTGGTGGCATGGACGTATATCCCATCCACCTATTTTAAGCCTGGAATACTGCATGTGCTGTATATATTGCTCAATGGTAATTCCCATAATTATCTCAGATGTCATGATAAATACAGTGTTGGATTTGGCCTTGACATCTGTTACCAATTATATTAGATTTTAATATTTCTCATAATGGCATGAGGATAACTAGGCAAATGATACAAAAGGTGATAAAATGAAGATTTAAAAAAATTCTTGTCTTCTCAATTCACGTTTTTAAGAACTTTCATTGTTTGATTTGATTGCTGGCAAAGCTATTTTTTACTGTTTCATCAAGGAACACCTGTTCCTAGAAGAATCAAAGGGGGGAATGGGATGAAATAATGAGATTTAGCAGATACTCAAAGACCCACCTGGAGATTAATCTAGACTGATTGAATCAAGTGAGAGTGATTAACTGCTAATTAACCTACTTCAAGTTAACTGGATTGTAATCACACCTTGACAACACCTTCAGAACCAATGGATTTGCATGATGCCAACCAATCAGCTTGAAGCAGTGTGTAAGGACCGCCTCTGTTCCAGACTTATAAAAAGCTTCCACAATCAGTTTGCTGGAGAGAGTTCATGATTGAAGCAGGCTCATGGCAGAGGACTTGAGGAAGAACCAGACCAGGCTGGAACTCTAGGCTAAATAGGCTTTTTTCTTAACTTTCTAAACTCCATGGGAATATCTGTATGCTTTAATAAATGTTTAATGCTCAAGGACTTGTGCTAAAGCTTCTAATTTAAGGTGACTACAATTTAGATTTTAAACATCACACCATGTCTACTAACCATGGGTGTCCCTGAAGTCTGTTCTGGTTTTTCTTCTCACTATTACTCTTTTTAACTTGGTGATATCATAACCTATCATGTAATCAATTATCATTCCTATGTAAATGATTCTAAAATCTATCTTAACCTCTTTCTTGTCTTCTATTTTCATATCACCAAGTGTCTTTGGATAGTTTGAACTAGATGTCTCATAGACATCTTAAACTCAACATGTTCAAAAGATAATTGATTATCTTTCACCCAAACCATGTCATCTTCCTAAAGTATAGATTTAACTGTGTAAACCTTCTCTTTCCATTCAGTATACTCCAGTGGTTCCCTTTTGCCTCCAACATCAATATAAAATTTTCTGTTTGATTTTTAAAGCCTTTCACAATCTGGCTCCCTTCTAACTTTCAAGGTTCCTTCCACCTTCTATCAATTTATGTACTATAGCATCCATTGACACTAGTCTCCTATCACAATATACTCTATCTCCCAACTCTGTGCCTTCTCACTTGCTATCTTCCATTTCCAGAATTCTCACATTCTCATCTCTACCTCCTTGTTTTTCTGAATTCCTTAAAATTTCATTTACAATCCAACCTTTTGCAAGAAATTTTTCCTAGTCTTCCTTAATGCCAGTATCTTCTCTCTGAGATTATCTCCAATTTACCTTGTAAACATCTGGTTTGTCCATAGATGTATGCATGTTATTTCCCCCATTAGCCTATGATCTCCTTGAGAACAAGGACTATTTTCTCTCTCTCTCTCTCTCTCTCTTTTAGTCCTAGCACTTAACACAGTGTCTGGCACACAGGAAACATTTAAAGTATTGTTGACTTAACCCATTTTGCAAGGTTGTTGTGAGGAAAACACTTTACAAACCTTAAAGAGCTTAATGCCCAAAGATATGAAGTATAAAAAAGAGCTAAGCTGCACTCAAGTTGACATCAATTGAGATGCTATGAGACATCACACTAAGAAAGACATGTATTAGTCAACCAGAACAACACAGAAGGAACTTTCTCAGAAATGGAGACATTTCCTTAAATAATAGGACAAAATAAAAACAAAAAACAAAGCAACTCCTTTACATCTAGGAGGCCCATCTCACTTCTGAGGATTATCTTTTCCCCTCATTATCTCTAGCCTTTCCCTGATCATAAGGAAAAACTAGATATAGGGGAAAATTTTGAAGTTCTTTTACATTTCTTCTGAACTTCCAGAGAAGTCTGTTAGGAAGGCATAAATAGACAGATGTTGATTATCTTCTATGTATAATGAGGTGGTAGTGGTGGGGGAGTAGGTTCACATGTGTTTCTGAGATATATGGGGGAGTTTTATTCCAGACAAGACAAAGTACAATCAGCATGTGCCGATGTAGGCACCAAGCTCTTACATCTCTTTACAGCAATCTTTAAAAAAAAAACAAAACAATTAACCTTTTCCCCCAAATCCAAGGTCAGTTTAGAATATGATGTGAAACATGCTCAGAAATTTTCAAAAAATTACAGAAATTTCACCCCTCTAATCAACTCATCTCAAGCTAGTTTGGGAAAATATTTTTCCCCTTAGGGTTAGTTTTCCTTCTCTTAATGCTAATTTAAGTATTCCCATACTTGGAGAAAAATGACTAGGTCTTTTAATAGCAATGCCAAATAGCCTAAAGACACAGGTTACCATTAGAAGAAGGTATAGCAAACAATAATAAGACTTGTAGGTGAAAGGTTAGGTCTTTTCTTTCCTCTCCTGCAATCAGCTTCTTGGATAGGAAACAGGAGGAAAAGTAGTCTCACAGGAGTTGCCCAAACTAGCACTCCGGGGAATTTGGAGGATAGAGGAATGAAATGTGAGCTGGAGTTCACTTTCACCAACCACAATAAGGGTTGGTTCCTGGCGAGTTCTCTCTCCTCCTCTCAACTCTTCTCAATGTTCTCACATGATGGTACCCTCACAGCACTTGTCCTGATATTGTCAGCCCTTCATTTCCTTCAGAGTTGATAAAAACTTTGCTTCCACTCGGGTCCTACTTCTGCTGTTCTCTGCCTTCAACAGCAGGAGTGTAAGCATGTCCTTTCTTAAACCTCCTGCAAGACTTGTCAAGACAAGGATTGATCCAAGTAGGAACACATTTCTTTCTTCTCTGAGCATCCTAGTGGTTCATTTCTGGAAAGAAGTTCACTCAAGGTCAAAACCCCACCACTAAATAGGAGAGACTTGTTTACCACTCCTTATGGTAAAATTATAGTCATGATGACTTTTTGTTTTGTTTTGTTTTTCCTGATAAAAAGTGTTTTATTATTTTCCAGTTACATGCAGAGATAGTCTTCAACATTTGTTTATATAAGGTTTCCGATTTCAAATTTTTCTACCTCCCCACCTCCCCTAGACAGCAAGCAATCTGATATAGGTTATATATATATATATATATATATATATATATATATATATATATATATATATATATATATATGCATGTGTATGTGTGTGTATACATACATATATATAATAACATTAAACATATTTATGCATTAGTCATGTTATAAGAGAAGAATCAGAGCAAAAAAGGAAAAACCTCAAAAAAGAAAAACAACAGCACCAATAACAAAGGAAATAGTAGGTTCAATCAGCATTCATATTCCACAGTTCTTTTTTTTTCCCCTGGATTTGGAGAGCCTTTTCCATCATGAGTCTTTGGAACATTCTTGTACCATTGTATTGGTGAGAAGAATCTAATCTATCACAGTTGATCAACCCATAATGCTGATGATACTGTGTATAATGTTCTTCTGGTTCTGCTCATCTCACTCATAGTCATGATGACTTTTAATGGATGTGCCTTGGAGAGGACGATGGGGCATTCATGGATATTCTGTAATTGGTTATATTTGGCCAAACACAAGTTGAAAGGAAATCTTTCTGCTTGACTTGGGGGGGGTGCGGATTCAAAAAGGCCTATTATTTTTGCCTACTTTCTCTTTGTTTCTTTGTCTTTAGTTGCTCTCTGAAAGTGTCACAGCATCAGGCACCAGGCTACAGAGGAAAGGGCCATAGTGCCTTCTCCCAATGAATCCATATGGCACCCAAGAAATGATGCCTGTTGCCCTTTTTATTAATTTGTCCCCCATTCTAGGTGTAGAGAATAGAGTATCCAACAATAATAGATTCACAGGACTCCTGGGATCAGAATCCAAGCTAGGTTTACAGTGAGTGCAACATTGATGCTTCAAGGACTGAAGAGCAATTTCTGAGAGTGATCTTTGGGGTTATAATACAGTGGAAGGATTTGTCTAGAAGGATTTGTGTTGTATCTCACATACATTTTGTGGGCTCAAGCTATGTAGGAACTGAGTTAAGTAATAAAGTTAATTCCTAACTCCACTCCCATGCCCACCAGATGGAAAAAAAGGAGATTATTCACTTGAGGAACCAAGGAAAATATGTCTATATATATTTGATCTTGATAAATATTTGAAGTAAGTATAATTTTTTAAAAGCCAATTTGTGTTAAGTGTCTAAATGGAATTCTTAGTGATAATCACTGGCCTCCTAACAACTTGGGGGAACAGAGACAGTAGGATATTGAGCTATTGACAATTCCTGGGTGCTTGAGAACCCCAAGGGAGAGAGGTAGGTCTCTTGCCCTACAGAAAGTGAGTCCAGAACATGTATATTACAATAATATTAGAATCTCTTCCTTTTTCCATGCAGAATATGGCTCATAGTTTCAGGACTTGGTCCAATAGCTAGAAACACAGAAACAATATAGTCAGAAACATCTGGGTTCTTCTGACTAATATGAATGTTGTCTCAAAATGATATATGTTTTTCATTTGCAGGGATGGGGGCAGGGTGTGCAATGGCTTCTGTGGTGTGTGATCCAACTTCAAATCCTCAATGATTTTCTTCTGCAACAAGCATTGGGTCCTCCTCCACTCTCAACATTACACTCTTGCCTATTCATTTATCATCTAGAATGCTGATTACCCTTCTAAAGGCCATTTTCAATTTATTGAACCTCTTTTTTAAAGTTTTGTGTTAGATTCTATCTTACTTCCAGAAATTTGGTTCCTTAGGGTACTCATTATTTGGGTCTCCCACTGATTTAACTTTCTTTTTTTCTATCTTCCTTCCTTTTCTTTTTTTCTCCCAAGTACAGAGAGCCATGGAATTCATTGGGCTAAATCCAGTACATTAATCATTTATCTTCCCTAAAAAAGTGCACTTTGGGTTTGAGTTATGGAGTCAGTGGAGTTTAAGTTCTCGTCCCAGCAACTCCAGCAGCAGAAACAAGGCTGGAGATACTTTCCTAGGAATAAGAAGAAAAAGATAATCTGTTTCCTGCTAGCACCTTTATAATCATCACAGTCCTACTCTGCTAAAAGCACAAGGACATCAGCAAGGGACCTGGCAGGGGTGAAGGCTTCATCTAGCTTGGAGACAATTTTGTTGGAGTAGGGATTTTTAAATGGGGTCTATGAATTTGATTATCTATCTATCTATCTATCTATCTATCTATCTATCTATCTATCTATCTATCTATCTATCTATCTATCTATCTATCTATCATCTATAGACACATACAGCTGGGAGAGAAAGCTAGAGGGAAAGATGTAGATATGTATAGAGGTTGATATATTCTTTAGATATATGTTGTGTCAGTTTTTTCATTTGTGTCCAATTATTTGTGACCCCATCTGGGATTTTCTTGGCAAAGATACTGTGGTGGTTTGACATTTCCTTCTCAAACTAATTTTATAGATGAATAAACTGAGGCAAACAAGGTTAAGTGACTTGCCCAGGGTCACATAACTAGTAAGTGTCTGATGCTGGATTTGAACTCAGGAAGATGAGTCTTCCCAACTCCAGGCCTGGCACTCTATCCACTGCACCACTTAATAGCATGCATGCATTCATGCATTCATGCATACATATATACATACACAAATACATACATATATACATGCATAAATGCACCATATATGGATAGGTATATAAATATATTATAATAATTACATTTCATCATAATTGATTTCTTTTGTAGTCCTATGGGTTTTATTTTAAGCATTATAAATATTTTGAGAAAAAGTCGATAGTTTTCATAGACTATCTCTTTTCTCTCCCCCTCCTGCATACACATATACCATCCTACCCAAATTAAGAACCCTTATTTTAAAGTGTTTGCATAAACAAAATATTATGCACAAGTTAATTCAGGTGAAAGGGATTAGAAGAACTTCTCATTCTATAACTCAGTCCCCCAGTTCTAATCTGGGGTGTCCTCACCATCTTAGGAAGTTTTTTTATAATCATATGACTCTTGTGAATCTGCTGGGATATCCAGAGAATGAATCTGCATCTCCCATTTAGCAAGTGCTTTTTATGAATATTTCAGATTCCCTTAAATTGTTACCAGATATTATGTTCCCTCTCTTATCTCCTGTTCATGGATACTACAACCTTATTTCTGCCCTGCCTCCCCATATCCCACAGGCACCTGTGAAGCAAGAAATTAGACAATGAAAGTCACAACACATTTCAAGGATGTATGCAGCAGCAATTAACCAATCAATAACATTTATTAAATAGCTACTACACAAAAATCACTATCTTAAGGAAAAATAAATAATCAAACAAAAATGAACCTATACCATCCCTCAACGAGTTTAAATTATCTTGGAGGAATCCACAGGAAGGCAGAAATAAAAAGGTATTTTTGAAGTGCTTACTATTTTCTAAGCACTGAACCAAATGCTAAGTATACAAGTAGGAAATCTCCTCCCTCCCCCTTGCCCTTCCCTACCCTAACTTTCTCTTCCCCTCTTTCCTCCTTCTTTGCCTTCTCCTATCACCACCCTTTCCTTTCCCCTTAATGCATTATTATAATTTTCCCTCATAAATACTCCCCTTTTGTTTCCAATAACAGTAATATCAAGAGTTTTCCTCCCTAATCATGAAAGGATATTGAATGAAGCCTGGTGTAATACATAGCACACTGGACTTGAAAACTGAAGTTCACATCTGGCTTCACAAACTTACAAAATGAACAAGTCACTCTGCCTCAGTTTCCTCATTCATAAAAGAAAGATAATATAGCTTCTACATATCAGGATAAAATAAGATAGTGTTTGTAACATGCTTTGTAAAATTTAAAAGTGCGAAAGAAATAGCATTTATTATTATTTTTATAGTAAAATGATTCAGGGTATTCCCATCATTCCTCTTTGACCATATCGTTCAGTGCTTAAATTTTAATGGAGAGCAATACCACTTCATACCACTGAATTATTTTGAAATAAATGTGAAATATTATACCATAAATATCCCTTTAAAATTTCATTTGTCCCTTTCATTATCTTTCCCAGTTGAGGGAAAAATTGAAAACAAAAATGAAGAAAAATTATACAAAACTCTCTATACATAACTGTATAGTCCATCAAAATAAATAATTCCCACTTGGACCATTTTTAAAATATACACACCTTTTTTTTTCATGTCCAGTTCATTATCTCTCTAGGAGCAAGTGAATGGGATGTTTCACTGTCAGTCATCTGGCTCATAGTTTATCATTATGTAAACTCTGTGTGTGTTCTCCATATATGTTATTTCTGTTCACATGCATTTTTCTACATGTGGCATGAATATATTTCTAACATCTCCTCTGTCCCTTTTGAAGGTAAGCTGATTCCTGCCTGGAGTGGAACAGAAAATAGGGTCACTTGACTGCTTGCTGTTCTCTCATCAGAGGGGGTATGCCAAATGAAAATTATATGTATTGCCTTCCCTACATGTTAATAGTCTATAAAGATTTGGTTTTTCCATTTCAAACTGTGCTTCTTTTCTGGAGGAAAAAAAATAGTATCCAAAGGCTTGACTCTTTTCCCACTAAAGCTGGTAACATTAAAAAAAAAAATAACACCCAAATACACATATATAATGAATAGCAAATACATTCATCTATCCAAGTGAATAGCAAAAAAAATTAAAAAAATACAAATCAGAATATGCTGGACTATGCATAGAGTGCATATGAGCTCTGCCATAGAGATAGCTTACTTCACTTGAGAGAGAATCTCCAATTTCTCTCAAGAGAAATTCCCTAATGTCTCCAGTATAACAACAATAAGGACACAATCCACCACATATTGGTTTCCTCATGAAGTCTTTTCCTCCTTTCCCAGACCTCTGCTTGAAGATAGCCTGGAGTTACATACAATAACATACAGTACAGTGGCCTAATGGAGTGAGGGGAGATAAGAAGCAGCTCCACAGGAGATACAAAGTAATATAGTAAGAAGCATATCAGATCTTTATTTGGAATAGCAGGATTAGAGTCCAAATGCTGGCACTTAACTACTTCATGACTGGGGACAAGTCCCTTATTTTTTCTGAGCCTCATTTTCCTCATTATAGAATGGAGATCCGGGGGCAGCTAAGTGGCACAATGGATAAAGTACCGACCCTGGATTCAGGAGGACCTGAGTTCAAATCCATCCTTAGACACTTGATACTTACAAGCTGTGTGATCCTGGGAAAGTCACTTAACCCTCATTGTCCTTCAAACAAACAAAAATTAATAAGTAAAATTAATCAAATCATTAAAAGAATGAATGAATGAATGAATGAAAGAATAAACAAACAAATAAAATAAAATGGAGATCCTAAGATTTTCCTGACTTCTTTCAAAGGGTTTTTGTGAGAAGCAGTGAAGTGTAATGGAGATAGTAGAGGATTTGAAGATAAAAAACCAGGGCTCAATATCCATCTTTTCTATTCAGAAGCTCTCTAACTTTGGGCAAGCTATTTACTCTCCTTGACCTTTTTTTTCAAATCTGCAAAAGGAAAAAAACCATCTGTATGGTCCCTTTCAGCTCTACATTCTATTATTCCATAAAAACAACTAGTAGTAAACTGAATTGGAAATAAATATGGACTATTATTCATAAGAAAAAGAGTTGGAAAGGACAAGTTGTGAGAATAATAGCTAATAATAATTGATATAATTTATATAGTGATTAAAGGTTTACAAAACATTTTATATCATGTATATTAACCTCTCTTGACCACAACATTCTTGTAAAATTAATATGGATATGACTTTTCTCGTAAGGAGATAAAGTGGCCGATGAGGATAATAGAATTCCTAAGTATATGAGGTGGGATTCAAACTCAGGTACTACTAACTGCAAGTCCAGAATTCAATCTTTCCACTGAGTCCATTTTGTATGATTCTGTCCCTGTATTGTTAATTTTTTTTTGTATTGTTCATTTTTGATCACTCTTAGGCAAAAGAGAACAAGAGATGGTATGGAGCTAGCTTGGACTTCAACAGATCTTGAAGGATCAGGAAGGATGATAGAGGTCCAGCAGATGAGCAGAGGATCTAGCCCTGAAGAGTGACCTACATAACCAAGCCTGGAATTAGATCAACATAACAGCCAAGATTCCTAGACCTGCAATCAAGGGAGTGTCTCTAACCATGGGCTATGGCACATTTAGAAGAGAAGTTAATGAGATAAATAATTTTTAGCAAGTGCTTTAAGCATGAACCAACTCTTCTTAGGAAAGAAGCTGATACAGGGAAGGGTTACTTACTCCAGGAAGTGACATTAGTTCTTCTGTTCTTGATATATCTTCTCAATAAAAACAAATATGCAAATGCTAATAGATTTTAATAGATTTATTAATATTGCTTTAGGATGATAGCAGGATGCTAATCAATGGCATTGATAATATTGAGGAGGTATCAATCAGCCTTGATTAGATGATATGATGAGATAACCGGTGGATTGATTTGGGGGGTAGGGTATACTCAATCAGAATTAAAGCCAAAAGCAATGTAAAAGTAACCCCACTTCTCCTTCAGAGTATTTTTAAAATTTTTATTTAAATTAGTTCTTTCAATTTAATCAGTCTTTTATAAAACTTCATTAAGTAAAAGATGGCTCTCTTTAATAGCCATAGACATTGGTCACTATTTAAAGGAGACATTCTAAAAAAGTAATCACAGTATAGTTTATAGTAATTTACAAGTGAATGGTACCCATTTAGATACAGAGGTAGAAGTTCACTTTTTTTTTTTTTGGTGAGGCAATTGGGGTTAAGTGACTTGCTCAGGGTCACACAGCTAGTGTTAAGTGTCTGAGGCTGGATTTGAACTCAGGTCCTCCTGAATCCAGGGCCGGTGCTCTATCCACTGTGCCACCTAGCTGCCCCAGAAGTTCACTTTTATAATGTGTCACTAATACACAGATATCAAATTCAAGGCACAAAATAGTTTGCTTTACAAAAATATACCGTAAAAATGTTATCTGCTATTCTACAATTTGAATAAAACTTCTGAAATAATCTTTAAACCCTTTCACATTCCATAAAGTCATTTTTTTTCCTTACTAATCTTAGTCAGCCCAAAAATGGGAATTTTATATAAACTGTTGCTTTGATGAGCTGCTATGTACTTTAGGCATGAATCCAGGTAAAGAAATATAAATACAGCAACTTCCGGGGGGAAGGACACTTTATGCAGCAAAATTCGTAGGTAGATAAATGTAGTTTTCCTAAACAGCTAGGTCTCAGAGGGATGGATAGATACCTAATGCAGTTTTTTTCAAAAATAAAATTTGGAATTAGGGTTAGAAAATTTATTTCAACTTTAAAAAGAAGAGACCTATTCACCTTTCTACCATAATACTCAAGAACATTATTTTAGCTTAGAATAGGTAGAGATTTAAAAATTGTTTTTACAAACAGTTGAAGATATATGCATATATGAAAATAGCCCAACCACCACCTTTGCAAACTGGAGCTAATGAGTACAAGTCAGGGAAGTCAGGGGAATAGTACTGCCATCATTTGTTTGAATTGCAAAAAGTTGGCTGAAAGGAGTTCTCAATTGCATGAATTTAGAAATTCTGGAGAAATTTTGAAGAAAAGCACACCTGAAATACACTGAAGTTACTATCCCTAGACTTTTTCTTCATTTTTTTTTTTTTTTAGTGAGGCAATTGGGGTTAAGTGACTTGCCCAGGGTCGCACAGCTAGTAAGTGTTAAGTGTCTGAGGCCGGATCTGAACTCAGGTACTCCTGACTCCAGGGCCGGTGCTCTATCCACTGCGCCATCTAGCTGCCCCTCTTTTTCTTCATTTTCAACAACAATGATAGTCTGAAAATAGCATACAATGCATTTCTATAAAAAAAAGTTTGACTGGGTTTTAAAGGACACTGTTGGCATCTACTTAAGTTGATTTTTGTCTATTACATTTTCCAAGTACTCTAATCAGTTAATTTACAGTCTCTCTCTTTCTCTCTCACTCTCTGTATATAAAGTTTCATTTGTAAAAGTTTGCACAGGCTTAGGATCCAGAAAATGTAAGGTAGATGCTGATGTGAATCACCTTTAGACATTTTGGTCGCCTTCAGCTCCAAATGACAATCTGGACAGAAAATTCTTAAATTCCATTTTTAGCTTCATTATTGTTTGTAGCTTGTTTTCTTCGTGCAATGAAGTGGTACATACACTTGTGTGCTCCTAGGAACCAATACATGCAGACAACTGCTTCAAAAGACAGGATGTTCTTCATGAAAGTTACAATGTACACGAGGTGAGGGGTGCAGATCATGGGCTGCTCTGTGAGGATGGCATTCATGGCCTGTTTCACACAATAATCTGGCTTTAAAGGTGGTAGACAAGGCTCAATTTCTTTCCTGATTCTGCAGCCTCTGAACATGTCAGTATCTACAAGGTAAGGACACACTAATGTTGTTTTAATTCCATCCTTTTCAGCAGGCTTTAACTCATGGCTCAGGGATTTATGAAAACCCACATCTCCAAATTTGGTGGCACAATGATCCTCAACTCCAGCAGTAATGAACAATCCTAGGGAACTTGCAACTGTCACAATGTGACCATGATTAATCTCCAGTATTGTAGGAAGAAAAGCTATAGTGGTCCAGAAATGTACATTGCAATTGACCATCATGGTTCTCTCAATAAGCTTATTAGGCCATTCCAAGGGATGATGCCCAGAGACCACACCAGCATTATTAACTAGGACTGAGACCTCTCCAACTTCCTTTCAGACTCAAAGATGGATAAATGTACCTGAAGGCTTGAACTGGATAGGTGGTAGAGCTGGCCCAGAGTATTTCTAAAGACTGAGAGGCAGATGTGGAGACATTCTAGGGACCCCATTTGCTTGCCCCAGTGCATACTGGGAGCAAGAGCACCAGAGTTACATCTTCGATACCCATGCTATCTATGATATTCATGAATCAACAGCAACTCACAATTCCTGGTACTTTAGGGCCTTTATGTCCTTTATCTCTTTGTAGAGGGTGCTCATGGAACCCTTTCTACATTTACTCTTTCCCATGGTGTCTATGCTGAGTACTTCACTCCAAAATATTCTTTATATAATTGGCAAAGTTGTTTTCCATAAATGTAGATTTGAACACGTCATTCCTTTATTTAGTAAACTCTAGTTGCTCCCTATTGACTCAAAGATAAAATATAAACTTGCCTCTTTGACTTTTAAAGACTAACAACCTTATTCCTGCCTATCTTTCCAGCCTCAAAATATATTAGCTTCACTCTGGAATTCAACAATCCAATGAAATTGACCTTCTGTTCTTCACAAAATAACACTCCATCCACTATGTCTGTGACATTGCCCTAACTGTGTGCCATGCGTGGAATGTAATTATTCCTTACCTCTGCCCTATGGAGCCTCTTTTCCTTCAAGACACAATTCAAGCTTGGCTGTATGTAAAGCCTTTCCTCATTTCCTCAAATTCTGGTGCTGTCTTTCTCAAACCACCCTGTATTCAGACTACTTTGTATTTTTTCTTTATATTTATACTGCACATACTCACCTATGTTTATTCATTATTTTCACCAGTAGAATATTCTTCCTAGTCAGTTGCCTTTATTTCATTCTTTGTGTTTGTGTTCATATCTCCAGTGCCTAGCCCAGCATTTAGTACATCCTAGGAAATTATTAATACTTATTGATTGATTTTTTAAAATTTGTTTATTGGACAAAAAACACCGCACATGGAGTCAGACCTGACTTTTCCTCCTGGGACTATCACTAGCTACTCTACGACTTTATGAGAACCACTACACATCTCTGGTTCATAGATTCCTCATATATAAAGTGAAAGGCTTGTAGCAGCTCTAAATCTTATATTTACATGATTTTGTTGCAGAGGCAGCCATAATTTTGTGGAATTCTGGTTAAATGATAGCATAAAGGAAAAAACACTGAACTTGTATTCAAGGATTTGGGGTCAAGTTCAGGACCTGCCCCTTACTAATTGTAAGATTTAAGACAATTTTATATTTTTCTCTGACCCTCAAATTCCTTTTATATAAAATAGGTATTTATAATTATATCCAAATATCTATATATAGCTCTAAACTCTCATCTGAGGTACAAATCTGCATATTAAAATATCTCAGGAGATTTCCACCTGGATATCCCACCAGTATTAAACACATTCAAAATTGAACTTATTATCTTTCTCCTAAACCTTTAATCCCCTACAATTGAATATATCTGTCAACAATACCATCATTTTCCCATTCTCCCATACTGAAAATGTTGGTATTATCTTAGACTTTTCTCTTTACCATATCATTCAGATGCAATCAGTTACCAAGCCTTGTTTGTTCTTCTATGGTAACACCACACATACTCTATTCTCTATTTCCACTGCTTCCACCCTAGAATATATACTCATAGTCATTTTCTTGAACTATTAATTATGATAACCTTCATCTACTTTCTTCAATAATCTTTACTAATTTCTAGTCTTCATATACTCTCCCCATTTTTCAATCCATCTTTCTAATCCTCAGTAAGGGCTGTATCTTATCTAAACTTTGGTCTTTTTTCCCAGATACTAATGGAGTACTTTGGAAAAATTAACTTGCCTTGTCCACCTCACAGGTTGATGTTAGTATTGAATGATATGACATATGAAAGAAAGTGAACTGTATAAGCATGTTTTGTTGCTTATAAGGAAAATTTGATATAAGGGCCAACCCTACAAATATAAGGTCACCTATAATATGTATTCTAAGAGGCTTTAAATGTGGGAAAATTTTTATAGGAAGTTTCTTTGATAAAGGCCTCATTTTATCAAATACACACACACACACACACACACACACACACACATATATATATATATATATATATATATATATATATATATATATATATATATATATAACTGAGCCAAATTTATAAAACAATATGAGTCATTCTCCAACTGATAAATGGCCAAAGGATATGAACAGGCAGTTTTCAGAAGAAATCAAAGCTATCAAAAGTCACATAAAAATACTTTAAATCACTGCTGATTAGAGAGAGCCTATCAAAACAACTCTAATATACCAACTCACACCAATCAGATTTGCTAACATGATAGCAAAATAAAATGATAAAAGCTGGAGGAGATGTGGAAAAATTGGGACACAAATGAATTGTTGTGGGAGTTGTGAATTAGTCCAACCATTCTGGAGAAGAATTTGGAGCTATGCCCAAAGGACTAAAAAACTGTGTATACCTTGTGACCTAGAAATCACACTGCTAAGTCTGAGTCCTAAAGAAAGAAAAGGAACAAGGACCTATTTGTGCAAAAATAACTGTTCCTTTTGTGTTGGCAAAGAATCAGAAATGGAGGGGATGCCCATCAATTGGGGAATGGCTGCACAATTTGTGGTATATGATTGTGATGGAATATTATTATGTACTATCAAAATGACAAGAAAGATTATTTCAGAAAAATCTGGAAAGACTTATATGAACTACTTCAGAGTGAAGTGAACAGAACCAAGAGATCATTGTACACAGTAATAGCAATATTATAAGGACGACCGGCTGTGAAATAATTAGCTACTCTAATCAGCACAATTCTGAAGGATTCAATTAAAAATATTAGCAATCTCCAAATAGAAAATTGATGAACTCTGAATGCCGTTTGAAGCATACTTTTTAAACTTTATTTGTGTGCGTGAATGTTTTATTTTAGAACTAATATGGAAATATGTTTTAGATGTCTTTACATGTTTAACCAATTTATGACTTGCCTTCTCAAGAGGTGAGGAAGGGTAGGAAGGAAGGGTGAGAATTGGAGCCCAAAGTTTAAAAGAAAGAATGTTAAAAACTTTTTGTGGTATTGGGAAATATTTAATGAAATAAATAACTAAAATGTATTTTTTCAAAAGAAGGCTTTGAGTGTTCTGAGACCACCTCTCCAAAAAGAATTATCTTACCTGTCCTGAAAATCTTATTATTAGATCAGCTCTTTGGATGAAGTACTATGGATAAAAATTTGATATCTTTTTTAGTGAGGTGTTGTGAAAAGAACATTGGAGTTGTAATAAAATAAAATATGGGTTTCACTTGCTACTTGCTTTGTGACCTTAGGGAAATCACTTAACCATTCTAAAACTCGGTTTCTGCTTCTATAGAATGGGAGTAATTACATTTGAACTACTTACCTCCATGGTTGTAGTGAGGAGTCAAGGTGGTAAGGCTGTCAGATTTTAAAAAAATACAACTTTGGAGGTAGGATTGCCAATTAGGGAGAGGAGAGTCTGGGAGAGTCAAGAGGCTGAACACTGAATATTTTCTTTTCCACCTGCTCTGACTTCTTTGGTAAGCCCCCCCTCCTGAGAGTGAGAGATTGTACAGTTTCAACTCAGAATCATGTCTGAAGCACCCACTGGTAAAAATCAATACCATTCAGTCCATCATATTTGAAGTCATTGGATAGCACATGTTCTTTCTGTAATAAAGTGGGTTATCGTCTTTGGAATGGGATGGAATGGCAGCCTGGGGAGGAGATAAGAAATACTAATGCAATGCTCCATTTAAACAAATCAATGGACCAGTCTATCTCATAAACCACCAAACAAACAATTGATGCCCAGCAGTCTGACCACTTAGGGCAGCCACAGTCACACAGATTGGTTTTCATTTCTTGAAGACCCCTGGAAGGTCATTAGCACCAGGAAAGCATTAAGATGACAAGTAGGATGAGTTCACATCTGTCTTGGTAGTAGTGAAGCCAACTAATTTGCTTCTGGAGAGTCTGAGAGTATTTCCCTTCTGGTCATGGAGTTCCCTTTGCCAAATGCCCTAAAGTGACCTGTTTAGTCTCTGATTTTGTGGAAAAAAACTTTCATTTTCTGTGAAAAGACATGTGGAAAACATGCTTCCCATGCCAAGTTTAATCCCTTGCTTTTCCAAGGTATTTGTTTCTCCCTAGACTGAAAAATAGGATAACTGATAAAAATAAACTTTTTAAAAAGCAGACCACAGAGTTTCAGACAAACAAGTATCCTAATCCCTTCTTAGTCATAGATTTAAAAGTGCATTTTTCTTCTTCCCAGAAAGATAAATGTTTTAGGTAAATATTCTGCCAAGTTTTGCTTTTCAGACCAAGTTGTCAGGCTTGGTAAATTTTTCAGTAGCTGTCACAGTAAATTTATTAACAAAGAGATCTAAATTCTCATGCAATCCTGAAGGGGAATGTCCTGGTGATCAGCTTTCCTGTACTCTTTGGGAGTTCAAATGTCTAGCATAATTAAAATGCAAAAAATAGAAGTAGTGACATAAAATCTCCAACTGCCATCAATTATGTGATACTAATAAAGAGTAGATTGTCTTAAAATGAACCATTTGAAAACATCCATTAAATCCTTTGTGCACAAGAAGGAGATAGAGGGAGTGCATAGCAGAATCTCTAGTTTTTTAGATACATTTACAAGAAAAAAAATACAGAGTGCACTCAGTTGGCATAATAACCAATTTTCAGATTCCTGTCATACTGGATAAATTGGATGGGAGGGAGCAACAAAATAAACTGGAAGGGAAAAAACACCATGGAATTGGAGAAGAAATCCTGATTGCTCTTAAAGCAAATATCAAGATCTTCATAGAAAAGAGTATTTGGGATTTTAGAATTACCTCATCCAACTGCCCCATTTACAGAGAAGGAACCTAATGCTTAGAGAATTTCACATGGAAAGAAGGGATAGAAACCACTTTTGAACTTAGGTTCTCTGGCTTCACCACTAGCATTCTTTCTATTGTGTCAATCTGTTTACTCAAGGTGAACAAAACTGTCATTCATGAGTCATTGTGTAGAGTTCATTGTCCACTCAGAAGTTATATATTTAATTAAAAATTAAACTTGCCCATAATCTTAAAAGCTGGGCATAAAACTTATAGAAAATAAACCAAGACTTTTAAAAAGGCGGAAGGAAGTATAAATTAAATAATGAAAGAAGGAAGGAAGGAAAGAAAGGATGGAGGAATGGGGAGAGAGGCAGAGGGAGAAAGAAAGGAAGGAAGAAAAGAAGGGGGGAAGAAAGGAGGGAAGGAGCAACATTGCCCAATAGGAACTGGCCAGTTGGGTCCCTACTGGGGCAGCTACTACTACTCACAAATTGTTGTTTATCCTTTGTTCTCACAGAAGACCAATGACATCACGAAGGTGATGTCTTTTTAAAGATTATTTATTTTAATTTTTCTCAATTACATGTAAAGATTTTTTAAATTTCAATTTTTTCTTCTACCCTCCCTTCCCTCCCTGCTCTCAAAGCCAGTAAGCAATTTGATATAGGTTATATATTACAATCATGTTAAACATATTTTGACATTAATCAGAACAAAAGGAAAAAAAAAGACAAGAAAAAATATACAAGGACAATAACAAAAAAAGCAACAACAAAAGCGAAAATATCATGCTTCTGTCTGCATTCAGACTCCATAGATCTTTTTCTGAATGCAGAGAGCATTTTCCACATTAAATCCTTTGGCATAGTCTTGGATTATAGCATTTCTGGGAAGAGTCAAGTCCATCATTGTCGATCATCACAAAATGTTTTTGATACTGTGTCCAATGTTCTCATGGTTCTTCTCATTTTACTCAACATCAATTCATGTAAGTCTTTCCAGGTTTTTCTGAAATCCATCTGCTTATTATCTCTTATAACATAATAGTATTCCATTACATCAATATACCACAACTTGTTCAGCCATTCCCCAATTGATTTGCATCCCCTCAATTTCCAATATTTTGCTACCACAAAAAGAGCAGTTATAAATATTTTTGTTTATGTGGATCCTGTTCCCTTTCCATGATCTCTTTGGTATATAGACCTAGTAGTGGTATTGCTGGGGGGAAGGTGATGACTTTGACTTGCAAGTGAATTGGATTTATGTGAAGCAGGGCTATGCAAAGTTAGCAGCCTCACTCTCTCCTCCAGAGCTTTCTGGATCCAGTGGCAAGATATAAATCAGCAAGACTGGAGATGATGCTGGATGAAGTGGGAGACCTTGGTGTTATTAAGCTAAGGTTTTCTCAGGGATCAGTTTGTTGAAGGCAATGCCTATTAGGTGGTTAAGGCTAAATAAGAAATGAGGCAAAAAAAGGCCTCTTTTACCTAGTAAAAAAAAATTAATATGGAAGGGGAAGACCCTCAGTGTTTTTGGCCAAAACAGTGCTATTTACACTCACTCTGAGACATCAAAACCCAAACAAGGACTAAGTGAGGCTTGGGATGGGACCTATTATTGGCCAAACTGTGAGAGCCAGAGTGATTTGTATTTAAGGAATCATTTTTTTAAATGATAGAATAAATAAGTAGGAAGAGAAAAACAGAAATCTAGCCCGTAAATCCCCAAGACATCTTGCGAGGTTTCAGTGATTAAAATTTATATTCCTTTGGACAGAGCACCCATAGGTAAGACTGTGATTCCCTATGTGGGCAGAGGCAGAGGAAAGAAAGGAGGGAGGGAGAAGAAGGAAGGAAGGGAGAAGAGAGGGAAGGAAGAAGGGAAGGAAAGAGGAAGGAAGGAAGGAAGGAAGGAAGGAAGGAAGGAAGGAAGGAAGGAAGGAAGGAAGGAAGGAAGGAAGGGAGAAAGGAAGGGAGGAAGGAGGATAACTCAGGCACTTTCAGAATTCTTCTGGCAACTGGAATAACATAGATAATTCTGAAAGTTTCAAATCACTGATAATTTGGATGGCTTTGTCACAGGGGAGAAGTGGTTGTCCTTAGGTATTCCTCAATAAAGAATTATACTCTCACACACAGTTAAATTAGAATTAAAGTAGTCTCTTTTTTTTGGTACTATAGAAAGTGACCAAGTGGGAAGTCAAAGACTTCACCCCTTGGGAAGATGGCTTAGAAACATCTTCCTCCTAGAACAGAAGGAAGGCAAAAGCTTTTATTGAGGATGGATGGGATGTCCACTTTAAAGTTCCATTTTAGGTAGGGAAAGCTTGGATGCTTGTCATATTCCTGAAAATCGAGGGTTTTTTTTTTTTTTTGAAATGATGGTCCTGACCTTTGGGGTTGTCTCTGTCTCCTAGCTCTGGTCAGGTAGTAGCCATGCCTAATTGGCTTTCTTGATATAGAATTTTATCTCCCCTTAAGTCTTAGGTGTGTCTGTCCTGATGTCTAGTTAGTCAATCTAAACATTAATAAGTTGATTCCCTGATATGTCTGTTCTGTTATCTGGCCATCTTTGGTTTTGTTTTTCACAGGAGAAACTTCCGATTTTTCCTAAGCCCCACATCAAGTTCAATGAAATTGGAGACCCAGAGATAGAATATTTATTGTAATAAGAAGCATTTATTTTTTTGCAGGGCAATGGAGGTAAAGTGACTTGCCCAGGGTCACACAGCTAGTGTCAAGAGTCTGAGGTTGCATTTGAGCTCAGGTCCTCCTGAATCCAGGGCCGGTGCTTTATCCACTGCACCACCTAGCTGCTCATAAGAAACACTTCTAATGAGCTCATAGGTCAGAAAACTTAATTCCTTTTTCTGCATTTATTTTCCCACATTTTCAATTGATCTTTTCTTAACATCATATTAAATTCTCAATATATTTCTCATTTATTTCATAGCTGGATTTAAGAAAAAAATAATTCAACAAAACCAACTAAGATGTCAATGTCTGCAGTATATATGATACTCCTCACCCATATTTTCTTACCTCTGCAATGAAGGGGGGAAGGTAAATTTTCTCAAATCTTCAGACCAAACTTGGATTTAATTTTATTGTATTTTTTCTATTTTCATTGCTCTAGCCTTTGTGAATACTCTCTTTCTAGTTCTGCTTATTACTTTGTCATTTCATTTGAATCTGCCCATAGAATAAGGGAGAAGTGATCACATCTGTTATTTCATTGGTATAGAGAACTCTCAGGTAATAGGAAACACCTTCTAACAATGCTAATTGATGCTTTATTTTAAATGTGTTGTCTTATAGTATTGTGAGGTCCTCAGGGTCACACAGCCAGTTTGTGTCATAGGCAGAACGTGAATTGAGGTCTTCTTGCCTTTGAGGCCAGTTTTCTCTCCACTATGCCACACTGCCTCAGTTAATGAGTCCCTACCCCCAACCCTTTTTTTTTCTAGTAAAGAATGAATAATTACATCCTAGAACTTCACAATAATTTAGACCAAGGGTTCTTTGTGTGTATGTGTGTGTGTGTGAGAGAGACAGACAGACAGACAGAGAAGACAGACAGAGACAGAGAGACAGAGACAGAGACAGACAGAAGGAGACAGAGAGAGAGATAGACCCCTTAAGCAGTCTGGAGAAGCCTGCACATCCCTTTTCAATATAATCTTTTTAAAATGTATCAAGATAAAATAAATAGGATTACAAAGGAAACATAAATTATATTGAAATAAAGATGGATATTTTTTCTCATTCAAGTTCACAACTCCCTGAAATCTATCCATTGTCCCCTTTGGTAGACCACAGGTTAATAATCTGTTTCACTGCTTCATACCCTGGAGAGGGGAAGAATTCCTGATTCTGTGGTTATCACTAAACCCAACAGAGGAAAAGAACAGCAATTAAATAAAAATGTTGAACTTAGCTAAAAAAAAAAAAAAAGAAAAGCTTTTTTCTGTTTGTTTCTTGGTGTGATGTCATCATCTGACTTCTCCAAGTCTCAAGAATTTAGTAATAATAATATCTGGCATTTATTTAGTTCTTAAAGGTTAAAGATGCACTTTATATACATAATCTCAATTGTACCTTTCTTGCTTGAGTGGCCAAAATTAGAGCGGCTGCCAGTACATTTCAACTGATTTTGTCTTTTCAAGGAAGACTACACACCACTGGATTTAACTCAAAAGAAGAAGGAGATGTTGCTGGGTGGGCAGGGCAATAGGATCCTTTGAGTTAGAAAGCAGCATCTGCCAGCAACCCTTGCTCCACTGTCAGCAATAATTAAGCAGGGGAAGGTTTGGGAAGTTAATCCATACATTTATGCACCATTTAGACAGTTAATGCTAATGGTTTTTTAATTAACTTTGTGCTCTTCCCAGCACAGCACTACCTGGCCTACAACTCAGTAAACAACCTTGAGGATTATAGGCTTGCTTTAGCTTACCTAAGAGAGTCCAGGAGATGACATGCTCTGTAGAGCTGTAAATCTTGGAAAAAGCTATTCCCTTCATTGTATGTATGGTGTAATTACTACTTTATTCCACTGCTGCTGCTACTCCCACTCCATCACAAAAGTTCATTATGTCATGCAAATTTTGTTAACCTCTAACCTTTCAACATTCATCATATAAGAGATTTTCAAAATTTTTTTTGGGGGGGGGAGGAGGGAGGGTTGGGCAATGAGGGTTAAATTATTTGCCCAGGGTCACAGTGCTATATCAAGTGTCTGAGACCGAATTTGAACTCAGGTCCTCCTGAATCCAGGGCCAGTGCTTTATTTACTGTGCCACATAGCTGCCCCCAGGTTTTCAGTTTTAAGGTAAAAAGTGAAATTTGTAACCTGACACTATAGTGCCCTGGATGAGCCAATACTTGGGATCAGAAGACCTGGTTTTAGGAGAGGAAAAATGGTGAAATGGACGAAATATGAGATGTCAAGAGGTGTAACTGAGCTGTAGCTCTCATTCATAAGCTGAGTGCCTCTGAATGGGTGGGTTACTTCCTTTCTTGGGCTTCAGTTTCTTCACCAACACAGTGCAGAGGGAGTGGCATTAGGAAATTAGATTATATTAGGGGTTATTAATCTGGGGCTATGAACTTGATTTCAAAAATATATTTTGTTCACTATCTTTCAAAATAATTGATTACCTTTTATAATTACACTAGAAAATCATGAAAGTCTCATCCTCCTCTAGATCCTATGAAATCATGCAAATCCCAAATTCACTACTTAACAACTGTGTAAAGGAGAATAAATTCCTTCATACTAATAGTAATTAACATTTATATAATACTTTACAAATATCTTATTTTCTCCTCATAACAATTTTGGGAGGAAGGTGTTTTCTAATTGTAATTTTATAGATATGGAAATGGGCAGAGATGAAGTGGCTTAATACAGATCGTAAATCTGATATTCAGATTAAGATTTGAACTCCAGTATTCCTCACTCCAGATCTAAATATTTAGCAACTTTGCCACCTAGATGCTTTTATCCTGCTAAACCTATATACTTATCTTGTAGATAAGGACTGATTAGTTAGTCAAGCATTTATCAAGTACTTATTATGTGCCAGATGCAATAAAAATCTGGGGATACAAATATAAAAATGAAATAATTCTTGACCTCCAAAAACTTATATTCTATTATGAAATAACATTACTTACTTTAGTTATTAATTTAGACAATAAACTTTCATTAAGTATCTACTATGTGCCAGGCACTATGCTAAGTGTTGGAGATACAAAAGAGATGTAAAATAATCCTTGCCCTCAAGTAGCACACAATCGAATAGGGAAGACAGGAAGTAAGTAATTATGTATAAACACTCTATATACAGGATATATAGGAAACAATTAAAAGAGGAAAGATTGTTACCCTTGTTGTTCATCCTTCGTTTTTGAAGATGACCAGTGATATCAGGACTTTGGGGTAAAATGATGGATAATGGGTGATGTCTTGACTTGCACATGAATTAGCTTTAAGCAAGACAGAAATGCAGAGTTGTTAGCCTTACTCTCTGTTTCAGAGTCATTGAAGTCTAGTGGCAAGACAGAAGTCAAGATGGTTAGTGTTGACTTGGGATGTGGTAGATGATCTTGGCTGTCTGTGATATCTGACCAAGCTCTAATCTATAATGCCTGCCTCAGCCACATTCATGGTCATTGGAACAAATTGTTCCTATCTGTCCATTCTACTGGAGAAACTTTCACATGCTTAGAATAGACATCCCTCTAATTAAATGAGGAATGTGAGGCCTGTCAGTTACTCTCAACCTGGTTTATTCCACCTACTGAGAAGGTTTTATAGAGCGTGGCCACTGCACATTCTATAGCTTGTTGGAGCCAAGGTTCGAGCTGGGTGACAAGTAGATACCAAAGGTGAATGAGCAGCCCGAAAAAGGGCTCAGCAAGCCTTCACAGCAGAACTAGTCCTCCCTGAACATTCCATACACCCCTTAAAATTAGTGTCTTAAGTGGGATTTGAAAACCAGTATTCCTGCCTCTAAGTCTAGCTCTCTATACACTACTCCATGTTAAAGAGGCTTAAACAGAATTAGTCACAGGGGCAAGATTCTGACTTCAAAGAGGAAAAGGATAAAAAACAATCAAAAAAGAAAAAAATCAAAGAAAACACAAGCTTAATATTCAAGGAAGTAGCATTAAAAGTGATTGGGAAAAGCTTCTTGTATAAGATGAGATTTTGTTGGGATTTAAAGTAAGTCAGGGAAGGCAGTAGATTTAGATGAGGAAGCATAGCATTTCAGGCAAAGGAAGCAGCCAGGAAAAATTTTTGAAACTCAGTGATGGAGTGTCTTGTTTATGAAATGACAATGTAGTCAGCATCTCTGGATCTAAGAATGTATGGTAGGGATTAAGGTATAAGACAACTCTAAAGGCAGTCAGGACCCAGGTTCTTAAATTCTTTGAACAGTAGAGTATTTTGTATTTGATCCTGGAGATTATAGGAAACCATTAGAGTTTATTGAGAAGGGGGTCGGGTGAAATAGTTGGATTTGCAATTCAGGGAAATTACTTTGATGGCTGAATGGAATAGGGAGAAATTTGAAACAGACAGGCTCATCAGTAGGCTATTATAATAGTCTAGGTGTGAGGTAATGAGTGACTTCAACTAGTGTCACAGGAAAGATGGGGACATATTCTAGAGATGTTGCAAAGGTGACGTCAACAGGCCTTGGTGACAGATGGGGTTTGAAGGGCTGGGTGAGAGATAGTGAAGATTTAAGGATACAACCTAGGTTCTGAACTTAAAGGACTGGAGAATGGTGTTGCCTTTAATAAGTCATAGGGGAAATTAGGAGGTGGAGAGGGACTGGGGGAAAGATAATGAGTTTGATTCTGAACATTTCGAGTTTAAGATATCTACTGGACCTTCAGTTTAAAATATATGAAAGGTGGAAGATTAGAGATTGGAGGTCAGCTGAGGGATTGGTAGCAAATATATAGATTTGAGAATCAATAGTTTAGATATGGTAATTAAACCTATGGGAGCCAATGAAACAGCCAAGGGAAATAGTAGAGATGGAGAAGAGAAGAGGAGCCAGGGCAGAAACCTGTGGAACATGATCTGGGGAAGTATTCAGCAAAGGAGATTAAGAAGGATTGGCCTGATAGATAAGAAAAGAACCAGGAAATTAGGTATTCAGAAAACCTAGAGAGATGAGAATATGAAGGAGAAGAGAACAACATTGTTGTGAGAAAATTAATATGTAAACTTTAAAGTACTCTAGGTTACTAATAGTAACACTGAATTCAAATCATACAGTGGAACCTAAGCTACTCAGGGTTTTGGAAGTGAATTGGTAGCCAGAAGGCATAGCACAGATACTTGCTAATAATGAAATCATAGTTTGGTACCAGCTCTGATATTACTTGTGTTCCTTTGTCTGAGTGTTTTTCTGTTTCTCTTCATCTTTCAAATGACAGTGCTAATACTTATACTTCCTACTACTGAAGAAAGCATACAGAAAGCCTTACTTAAATGCTGTATTGGTATGAGTTACTATTTTAGAACTCAAAGATGGGGGGACCCCAAGAGAGTCCAACTACATGTATTTTTTATTGATTTAATTTAGATTGAAGAACATATTGGGTGCCTCATTACTTTTCCCCTTAACTATTAAAATACAAAAACTCTCTCCTATCTAAGGTAAATCTTCATTTAGTCAGCTATCCTTACTCTGAATTTCTAAAAGTTTATTAGAAGTCTTAGTTCCATCAAGATAGTAATTTTTTTCCATTTGTACAGTGACTTACACAATTGTTTAGAAAAGTAATTCATGCTCATAGTGGCAGAGAAAAGATGGCTAAAAACAAGCAGTTATCCAATTGGACTCACAACATTCCCATCCAAACAAATTTAAAATAACTCTTCAAATCAAATTTTGGAGTAGCAAATCCAACAAAAGATCAAAGTGAGATTTTTTTTTTATTCTAGGACAGAATAGGAACTTTGCAGAAGAGTTCTATGGCAATGGAAAGGGGGCTGGACTGGAGTGTATTTGGGGGTGGCACCAACAGTGGGCCTTGGAGGAAGTTCCATAGAAGCAACAGTTGGGAACTCCCAGCCCGGAGTTGGTAAGGGAGTTAGTTTATCAGAAAGAGATTAAGCTGCTGGCATTGGATACAGCTGGAGCTGACTGGCAACTCTATTGTTCATAAGCAGTTCTGGGTCATTGTTCCAGGGTGGAGAAGAGGGCTTCTGGTCAGTCACAAGAGAGCAAGAAATCTGGTTACAATTTCAAGGCAGAGAAGAATGCTTACACTAGTGGTAGGAGGAGAGCAGGGGATCTGGTTATAGTTCTAGGGCCAGGAGGAGTGCTAATGTTTGGGGAGGCAAAGAAGCAAGGACCCTTCCTGGGTAAAGACCAGAGCACAAGTTAGACCCATGGCAGACTTTGCTACTCTGATCAATACAATGATCCAAGATAATTCTGAAGAAATCATGATGAAAAAATCCTATCCACCTCCAAAGAGAAAACTTATGAACTCTGAGAGCAAATTGGAATATATTTTTTCTTTATTTATTTTTTGCTTTTATTTTTGCATTATGCCTAATATGGAAATATGTGTTGTGTGATTTCACATGTATATTAATACCATTTTGTTTGTTTTCTCAGTGGGTAGGGATGGGTTAGGAGGCAAGGAAAGAAATTGGGAAAGAATATTTTAAAAGAAAAGAATGTTAAAAATGATTTTTTAAAAAAAGGAATGCTGTCCTATTATCCCCCAAATAAATAAATGCCTTCACTGATGCCTCATCAAGGTGTGGAAGTGACCTTGGTTAATACTGTACCTATTTTATCAAATTTTTCAGGGATTTCTAAATGAGATCTGAAAAGTTCTCATGATTTTTTCCTAATTATCTACATTAGAAAATCAGTGTTGATAAATACAAATTCTAGTCATCAAGAATTCATCAGGTCCTACTGAGGTTCTTTGTTGACTCTACAGATAGAGTTGACTCTGTATTACACATTTGAAGCAGAGAGATACACACAGAATAAAAATAAAAAGTTGGATCAAAATAAAATATGCTGCAACTGAAGGAAAAAAGCAAAACAGGAGTAGTAATTCTTATCTCAGACAAAACAAAAGCAAAAAAGAAACTTAATTAAAAGAGATAAAGAAGGAAACTACATCTTGCTAAAAGGGACTGTAGACAATGAAGTAATATCAATGCTAAACATATAAGCACTAAATGGCACAGCATTCAAATTCTTAGAAAAGTTAATTGACTTATAGGAAATAGATAGCAAAACTATTCTAGTGGGGGATCTTAACCTCCCCCTTTCATAACAAGATAAATCTAACCAAAAACTAAATCAGAAAGAAGTTAAAGATGTGAATAGAATTTTAGAAAATAAAATATCTTATAGCTCTGAAGAAAATTGAATGGAGATAGAAAGGAATAATTTTTCTCAGAAGTACATGGAACCTACACAAAAATTGACCATGTATTAGGTCATAAAAACCTTACAGTCAAATGTAGCATACCCAGGGGAAAGGGCAGACTCCAGCTCTAAGAACCTCCACATGTTTCAGCATAGCCCTTTGCAAACAGACAGCTGCCAGTTGCCAGATCTTCCTCTGGTTGAGTGTAGCTCTGGAGAAACCAGAAACACCACACTGGAGTCAGCACATACCAGACATCAGCACTAGGACACCAGCTCAGCACCAGCTAAGCTGCCATACCCCTATAGCTTGCAGTAGTACCAACCACCCCCATCCAACCTTCCCCCTTCACCACAGCACCAGAAATGAGTGTTCCCTGTGGACCTCAGGGCAACATCAATGCAGCACCAGGTAAATAGACAGGGCCTTCAGCCCCTGGCATAAGACACTTGAGACAGTGTTTCTTTCACCCCAGGAACAGAGCTTAATTTTGTAAAAAGGAAAAAAGCCAAAAAAGATGAGCGAAAACAACAAAAAAGAGAATCTGACCATATAAAGTTATTCCAGTGACAGAGAAGATCATGACGCAAACTCAAAAGAGGAAAGCAATGTCAAAACACCTGCGTACAATGCCCCAAAGAAAAATGTGGGGTGGTCTCAAGCCCAGAAATAACTCATGGAAGACCTCAAAAAGGAGTTTAAAATCATATGAGCGGTAGAAGAAAAATGGGGAAAAGAAATGAGAGTGATGGGAGAGAATTATAAAAAAAGAGTCAACAACTTGGAAAAAGAAAATTTACTTCTTAAAAAATAGAATTGACCAAATAGAAAAGGAGATACAAAAATCCACTGAAGAAAACAACTATTTAAATTATTCAATTGGCAAAATGGAAAAGGAAATCCAAAATCTAACTAAGGAAAACAACTCCTCAAAAATTAGAATTGGGCAAATAGAAGCTAATTACTCTATGAAATATCAAGAATCAATCAAACAAATTCAAAAGAATGAAAGATAGAAGAAAATGCAAAATGCCTAATGGTAAAAACAACTGATTTAGAAAAGTGATCCTGGAGAGACCATGTCAGAATCTCTGAACTACTTGAAATCCATAATCAAGAGGAGGACCTGCACAGCATCTTTCAGAAAACAAAAACAAAAACAAAAACAAAAACAAAAAAAAACATCAAGGAAAACTGTCCTGATATCCTGGAACCAGAGGGAAAATAGGTATTTGAAAGAATCCAGTGTTCACCTCAGGAAAGAGAAGCTCTAAGAAAAACTCCAAAGAACATTATGGCCAAATTTCAGGTCAAGGTAAAAATAC